>NW_020954575.1:15170423-15180348 GCF_900497805.2 Vombatus ursinus | reverse complement strand
ACATTCCCTCAATTTCCATTTCTTTGCCACCACAAAAAGAGCTGCTATAAATATTTTTATATATATGTGGTTCCTTTCCCCAGTTTTATTATCTCTTTGGGATATAGACCTTGAAGTGGTATTGCTGGGTCAAAGGGTATGCACAGTTTTATAGCACTTTGGGCACAGGGGAACTTACATTCTGAAGGAGACAAAACATAGGTTTCAGGTACAAGTCAGATGGAAAGGTCCCATGGACCAATTCTGAACAGCAGAGTCAAAACATTGAAAAGTAAATTGCAAGAATTTCAGCCTTTAAGGCAACAATTTCAGAGGGTTCTGAATCACTAACAATTAGAGAAACACAAATTAAAACAGCTCTGAGATTTTGCTTCATACCCATCAGATTGCCAATGATGACAAAAGACAAAAATGATAAATGTTGGAAGGGCTGTGGAAAGACAGGCACATTAATGCACTATTGGTAGAGCTGTGAATTAGTCCAACTGGTCCAGAAAACAATCTGGCATTACCCTGAAAGCAAGCTATGCACTGATACCACTTCCAAGTGGTATACATGTCAAAGAGGTGAACAATAAAACGAGAGTATCATATATATACAAATATTTATAGCAGCCCTATTGGTGAGGGCACGATACTTAACTGGAAGCAAAGTGGGTGGGAAGTACTGGGGAATAACTTAACCAAATGTGACGCATGAATGTAATTATTGTATTATTGTGCCTTAAGAAAGGATTGTGAGGAGACAAAAAGATAAAACAACCTGTGTACTCTTTTAGCCAAAATCTGTCAGAGACCTTTTTATTGATTTTTCTATATCGGAGAGAGAGGGAACTCAAAGATGGAGTTTCCTACTCCTTGTTGAAATTCTCTCTGCCCATTGCCATAGTCTACCTTCAATTTCCATGGTTCACAAGGAAAAGAAAAAAGAGCTGCTACAAATGTCTGGAATTAGGGAGAAAGGGAGAGGACAGGGAAGGAGTAGCCCCTTTGACTGCTATGTTCTTCACTACTCCATCTAAGTCATGGCCAAGAACACATAGCGATCCTGTTTCTTTGCCTCATAGTTTTTTTCCTCGCTCTTAGGTGAATGAGTATTGAGTTAGAGAGGACCAGGCTGTAGCCCTCTGAGCTTCAAAATGTCAGAGGAACCTCCAGGAAGAGTTGATGGCAGAGACCGTTGTCATGGCTAAAGCTGAACCTGTTGAAGAGCCAACACAGCCCCTAGTGACCAGAATCGAATCTACCAGGCAGAGGAAGCTCAGTTATGCTATACCAAGAAGTGAACTTGGTGGGTGAATGCCAAGAAACAGCCACTTTAAGGATGAGCCCGCTCTTCCAAGAGACCGAGGTGGTAGAGGGGAATGTCTGCCCTAGCTTGGGGGATGTTTTTGTGCTTTTGGTTCTTGCTATATCTTTTCAGTAAATATACCTTGGTAAAAGTTAAAAGAAAAGAAAAAAAAAGACATAAAGCGAGAAGGGTGTTGCATGTGTGACTCATAGGGAGATAAGAATAAATATCTCTTGTAGCTCCTCCCTTCACCCTTTTCCAAGCGAGATTTTAATTCCTGCCAGAAGGGGAAGTAGGAGATTGGGACCAGAGATTAGCCACTTTACTCTCCTCTGGGAGAGAGGGAGTACCATGCTAGAATTATATTTATCAACTCCCTTAAATATTGTTATTAGTCTAGGGGACACCATTCTTCGTTTCAAGCTAAACTCTTCAGAGAAAATATATATATGAGACTATATGCCAGATAATGCAAATTGAAGGAGTCCTTCCCTTATAGGGGAGATAGCTCGGTTCAACCACGACAGAGTCCCAGATCTCACTTGATGGAAAAAAAAAAATTCCCTGAAGTCTCTAGTGTAGGAAGCTGTGGATAGGGACATGATAGAGACTGTCTGCTTCTCTACGTGGCTGCCTCTTCCTAGAGTCTTTCTCTCTTCAGCAACTTGAAAAGAGGTTGGCATCTCTTTCAAAGTCGGAAGCCAGAAAAACCCCAAAGAGACTGAAGAGACCAGATCTGTCTTCCCTGCCACTGTTGCCAACTCTGCCTGCCCCTCATGCAAGTGTGGGGCATTGAATAATCAGTCTCCATTGATAAAGAGAAAGTCCCACACAGCTGATCCTTCAAGCCAGAGTTACAGACAAAATTCCATCATCAAGTAAAACAAAAGTTTTAGTTAAAGTTGAAAGTTAAGTGAAACTACTTTTCATAGTTTAAGTTTAGGGTTTACCAGCCAGAACTATGGATGTGTTAATGTTGAGACCTCTGGGTTTCAGCAAATAATATTATGGAAATGGTAATTTATTAGAAAGTCCATATCTAGAGATGATTTTTCTTCTTGGAAAACAGATACAAAGTTAAATGGGTCACCTCCCTTGAATTAGGCCCTCATAAAGACAGACAGATACTTTCTTTAGTTAATCAAAAGGATCGTTCCTTCTTTTTAACACCCCCCAATTATAATTATGGTCCAAGGTAGATTCAAAACACTTCTAACTGAATTAACCAGACACTTCCATTCTTGGTCTGATCACCAAAAACAGAAAGTTGATTAAAATTTTCATTTCAGTGAGATGAAAGACTTAAGGCTGTAATATTGTCATATTACAGTTACTACGGTTAAAATATTTTTTTTAAAGAGAGGAGGAAGGACCTTGGTATGCTTTCACATGATGAATACGAATACAGAGCCTGAGGCACCACCCTCTCACACTCAGTGCCTCTAGAAGTGGTACTTCATGTTCCAGTGGGTCCACATTCACTTGGAATAGTAGCTCATGAATATCCTATTGTATTTACTTTCTAGTTAAAAAGAGGATAACAATTAGTTCAAAGCAAAGGCATTTAATTGTAACAGGGACTGACTGGCCCACGTACTAAGAACCTATGATAGCATTTCCCCATGTGGAAAAGCTAAGGAAGCTATTCTGTCAAAGGTCATTGGCTGCTTACTTATTGTTAGGTGAATGCCTTTGGATTGGCTTTGTAGCCAGAACTGGAGGCTGCTTATTTAACAAAGTCTCCACCACTCTGATCAACTGCTCAATCTTAATGGATCTTGTTGACTCAGATCACAGTATCTTGTGAGAAACATTTTTTTTGCAAAAACAAATTTTGCAGCCAGTTCAGTGGTGATGCCCTGAAGAGCTAGAAATGACCTTTAAGTGTGACTTTCAGGGCTCAGCCCCTTTGGTAGTAGAGACAGACTCATCTAGTAGTGATGCCAGATTTGGATGTAAATTTGTTGTAACCAATGCTATGTAGAAACTGAGCTAAGTTTGAGTTCACTCTTCTCAGAGACTTGAGATCGACTATGAGAGAGTATGCCCTTGAGGTGTTGGGAGGAAATATCTATCCTTTTGCTATTGTTATGTCTTTGAGGCAAGTATGCCTTTGTAAAAACTAGTTGATATTAAATGATTAAAAGGAACTAGAGCACTAGTCACGAATGGCTATAGTGAGAAAAACACAGCTATCGGGAGCTTGAGCCAGTGACAATGAAGAGGAGATGCCCCAACCCCTCAGGGATGCCCTAGAACTCTGAAGGAGACAGAGATAGAAGAGTTGCAATAGAACATCTCCATCACCACCACCACCACCCGTTAAACTCAGGGTGCGCATTCCTGCAAATGTGAGCATCAGTTGGGAGACCGGGCATACTTGGGGACACTACATACATGTGGAGGAACAACTTAGACTTCTGATGAGCCAGGGCCCCCTGGTTTTTGTGATTTTTGTTTTGTTTTGTTTTTTTGTGAAGTCGTCAAGCTGCTCTTACTTGGCCTGCTCCTTACTGGTTATAACATGTTTTCTGGGCGTGTTACTTCACTTTGATTTTGATTTTTGAGCTTTGATTTTTATCACTACATAATCTCTGTTGGCAAATGCTCCATTGGATACATAGTCTCCTACTGGATGTTACTCCCTACTACCATCTTCTAGGATCATATCTATAGAACCACCCATGTCATCTTGGCTTGCATCTGCTGGGGTATAATGGCTTGAACCCCTTACTTTAAAAGAATTTTTTAAAATTAATTTTAATTTCAGACAAAGGTCAATCTTCTCTGCCAACTACTTGCCTCTTCACATTCCAGTGAGAAAGCAAGAAAAACAAAACCTGAACTGATCCAACGAGTCTGGAGAGCAATTTGGAACTATGCCCAAAGGACTGTAAAACTGTGCATACTCTTTGATCCAGCATTACCACTATAGGTTGGTTCCTCAAAGAGATCATAAAAAGGGGAAGGGACCCACATGTACAAAAATATTTAAGTAGTTCTTTTTGTGGTGGCAAAGAATTGGAAATTGAGGGGATGCCCGTCAATTGGGGAATGACTGAACAAGTCGTGGTATTTGAATGTAACGGAGTACTATTGTTGCATGAGAAATGATGAGCATTTTCAGAAACTTTCAGAAAAACCTGGAAAAATTTACATGGACTGATGCTAAGTGAGCAGAACCAGGAGAGCATTGCACACAGTAACAGCCACGTAGTGCAATGACTAACTTTGATAGACTTGGCTCTTCTCAGCGATGGAAGGATCTAAGACAACTTCAAAAGGCTCATGATGGAAAATGCTAAACACATCCAGAAAACAACTATGGAGTCTGAATGCAGATAGAAGCATACTATTTTCCCTTTTTTTGTTTTTTGTTTTTCCTTTCTTGTGGTTTTTCCATTTTGTTCTGATTCTTCTTTCACAGCATGACTGATGTGGAGCTATGTTTAATATGATTGTACATGTATAGCCTATATCAGATTGCATGCTCTCTTGGGGAGAGGGGAAGGGAAGGGGGAAAATTTTGAACTCAAAATCTTATAAAAGTGAATGTTGATAACTAAAAATAAATAAATTATTATTTTTTTTAAAACTAGATATTTATCAATCTACATACCCAATGCCTAGCAGAGTGCACTGACAATGGGTATCTGTAAGCATATGGAACCTCTGGTGTGGGAACTCTCTCTGCTATTGCATCACCTTTTCCAGCAAATTGCCCAGAGGAATAATCAGGGTGGGAATCCCAGACAAAGGAGAGCCTGTGATTTTGCTGCTGGAAGCCAACAGAGATTACCATTTGGCTGATAGGGGCAGAATCCAGCCAGCAGTCTATGGATAATATCATTACATATCTAATACACTTAAATTAAACACGGACAATAAATTGAAGTTGATAAAAAAAAAAAAGAAAAACAAAACCTCCATTACAAACACATATAATCAAGCTATGATGTTCCTAGGAGTTTTCATTTTAGGGTTTCTTTCAGGAAGTGACTAGTGGATTCTTTCTATTTCTATTTTGCTCTCTGGTTCTAAGAGATCTGGGCAGTTTTATGAATTCTTGAAATGGGATGTCTAAGCTATTTTTTTGGTTATGGCATTCAAATAGTCCAATAATTTTTAAATCTTATTCTCTTTGATCTGTTTCTCCAGGTCAGTTGTTTTTGCACATTTTCTTCTGTTTTTCATCCTTTCGACTCTGTTTTAATATTTCTCATTCCTTCATGGAGTCATTGGCTTCTATTAGATCCAGTCAAATTTTCAGGGAGTTTGTTGATTGACTGTTAATTCCCTTTGGAATTCCTTCTTCAATAGCTCTCATTTCTTTTCAAAATTTTTCCTCAAACACTGTCATTTCATTTATGAAAAAACATTTTAACTCTTTAAAAAAAACCTCATTCTTCATCTGTCCTAGGAATTTTAGCTCACTTTGTGCCAAGCTGTGTCTTTTTCTCTGGTGTATTGCTTGTAGATGCTTTGGAGTCATTCTCTTTTGTGATTGTGTCTTGAGTGCCCCTGCCAGCATAAAAGCTCATTATGGTGGGTTCTGTTTGCTCATTCTTCTAGCCTACTTCCTGACTTTGGACTTGCTGTTAGAGCTGGGTTCTGTGGCACTTCTGGAGGGAAGATCTGGGCTGGTCTTGTGGCTACTTTCTTGGGGTATTGCGTGTTGTTATTCCAGGATCTCAGGGTCAGGCTGGTGGTCTTCAATCTTTCAGTGCTCCTGGAGTGATCTGATCCAGGGCAAAATCTGATTACTGCTCCCCTAACCTCTTCAAATTTCTTACCTGGGTTTGGGTTTAAGCAAGAGTAGACTGCTGGCTGGATTCTGCCCCTATCAGCCAAATGGTAATCTCCGTTGGGCTTCGAGCAGCAAAATTACAGGCTCTCCTTTAGTCTGGGATTCCCACCCTGATTATTCCTCTGCAAGCTGGGTTAGATGCAAGAAGTAAGACCCTGGTTTGGGCCTGAGGTCTGAGCCACACTGCTGCTGCTGTTGCTGTTTCTGGTTTCTGACTTTGATCTGCACACTACCCGGAGCCCTCCCTACCCAGGAATTCCATTGCCATGGGCTAGTCCTTTTCTCACTCCAACCTCAAATCCCTGAGATCTGGGATTGGGTAGTGGGTGCCAAAGTTACCAGTTGACACCTGTTCCCTTTGCAGTGCCCTGGGGTGAGTCTAGGGGTATGGGTCTGAGACTTCCTCTTGCCCTAATGCACAATGTCTCCCCTAGGTGCAGAGTGTTCCTGGCCTGGACCATCTCTCCAGTGCTTGAAGACCACCCTGTCTGTCTTCCTATGCTGAGCCAAGCTGGACAAAGGATTCACTGTGATTTTTTCTGGATTTCCCCATCAGGATTCAGTCTGGTGTGTTGTCTAGGTGTGTTTAGAGGAGTTTATAGAGAGGACCTCACTGCATTGCTTCCTATCACTCTACCATCTAGGCTCTGCCTCTCCCTAGAACTCCTCCCTGATCATTGCTGGAATGGTCTTGAATCATGAATCATCTCGAATCAACACACCCAGCTTATAAAAAAAAATGATCGAGCAGAGTGCCTTCATGTTAATAATAGTAGAAATTTCTAACTTGAATCCTATGCTTGTTTGTAGATCAAAGTTTTCTGTTACTGATAACTTAAGGCTCTTAGATGCTTGGAAGATCCTCTCTGGCTTATTTGAGCCAGAACAGAAGCTAAGGTAAGGAGGCAAGGTCAGCATTCTACATCTACTTATTCTATATTCCTCCATTTATTGTGCTTATCTGTCAATTGCAAATAAAGCTCATTTTGCCTAGGGGAAAAAAATGTCAAAATCAACATACATTTTTGGTCATGGCCAATATAGAAATGTGTTTTGCTGGACTGTGCATATTTAGGAAGACAATTTTCTTTTTCTTTTCTTTCCTTTTTTTGTTTTTTGTTTTATTCAGTGGGGATGTAATGGGAGAGATTGATTATAAATGTATCAAAAATACATAAATAAATTTATTTTAAAGAGAAGCAAAAAGAAAAAATCTTGGTCTCTCTACAAGAAGAATTAAAAGAAACTTGGGGGAGGAAAAAAGAAACTTGGGAAGACTTATATGAACTGGCAGCTAGGTGGCACACTAGATAGAGCACCCAGCCTGGAATCAGAAAGACCTGAGTTCAAATCTAGCCTCAGACACTAGCTGTGTAACCCTGGGCTAGTCACTTAACCCTATCTGCCTCAGTTTTCCCCTCTGTAAAATGGAGTTAATAATAGCACCTATCTCCCAGGTTTATTATGAGGATCAAATATCAAATATGTTTCTCAAATGTTTAGAGAATTGAGTCAAATTTATAAGAATACAAGTCATTCCCCAATTGATAAATAGTTAAAAGTAATGAACAGCCAGTTTTCAGACAAAGAAATCAAAGCTATCTATAGTCATATGAAAAAATGTTCTAAATCACTATTGAATTCAAACAGTTCTGAAGTACCACCTCCCACCTATCATTAATATGACAGAAAAGGAAAATAATAACCTTTAAAGGGGATGTTGGAAAACTGGGACACTAATGCATTGTTGGTGGAGTTGGGAATTGATCCAACTATTCTAGAGAGCAATCTGGAACCATGCCCAGAGGGCTATCAAACTGTGCATACCCTTTGATCCAGAAATACCACTACCAGGTCTGCATCTCAAAGAGATCCAAAAAAGGGAATAAGAACCTATTTGTACAAAAGTATTTATAGCAACTGTTTTGGAGGTGGCTAAAAACTAGAAATTGAGGGGATGCCCATCAATTGGGGACTAGTTGTAGTATATGATTTTAGTGGAATATATTTGTGCTATAAGAAATGATGAGCAAGATGATTTCAGAAAAACCTGGAAAGACTTACATGAACTAATGCGGAGGGAGCAGAACCAAGAGAACATTGCACACAGTAACAGCAATATTGTGTGATGAACAGTTATGAATGACTTGGCTATTCTCAGCAATACAATGATTCGAGACAACCCCAAACGACTAATGATGAAAAATTCCATCCACATCCAGAGAAAGAACGAAGGGCACGTGAATACAGATCACAGCATACATCTTTCCTTCCTTTCTTCTTTTCTTTCTTTCCTTTGTTCTGTCATTCATTCTTTCTCTTTTGTTCTTTCTCTCTCTCTTTTCTTTCTTTGAGTTTTCTTTCACAAAATGACTAACATGGAAACGTTTTACATGATTACACATGTATAATGTATATAAAATTGCTTACCATCTCAGGGAGAGGAAGGGAAAGGAGGAAAGAAGGGATAGAATTTGGAATTCAAAACTTTAAAAGCAACAATAAATGTTAAAAATTGTTTTTACATGTAATTGGGGGAAAATAAAATATTATTTTAAAATAAGTTGAGGGGGAAAAGGAGTAGGAGGTCAGGGAAAAGGACAATGTCCTTGGCAACTTGATTATTTTAAATCTAATACACTATTAGCTAAGTTATTCAAGGATTGAATATAATATTTGATGTGACTTATTTTGTAAACTTTTTTTTTTTGGGTAGGTAATGGAGTTAAGTAACTTGCCCAGGGTCACAAAGCTAGTAAGTGTTATGTGTCTGAGGCCTGATTTGAACTCTGGTCCTCCTGAATCCAGGGCCAGTGCTCTATCCACTGCGCCACCTAGCTGGCCCTAAACCTTTTCAATCATATCTGACTCTTCATGACTCCATTTGGGGTTTTCTTGGCAAATATACTGCACTGATTTCATTTCTTTCTCTAGCTCATTTTACATATGAGGAAACCGAGGCAAACAGGGTTAAGTTACTTACCCAGGGTTATACAGCTAGTAAATGTCTGAGTGGCTGGATTTGAATTCATGAAGATGAGGCGTCTCTAGTGTTCTATCCAGTGTGCCACCTTACTGCCTACCACATGTGTAGATGCTTAATAATGCCTGCTTCATTGTTTTATGTTTTTCTTTCCTATATTTGAAAAGCTATATTGAACAGGCTGTAGTTGTGCAGTGGATAGAGGGCTAGGCCCAGAGTTAGGAAAAGCTGAGTTCAAATCCAGCCTCATATACTTACCAATGGGAGCCTGGGCAAGTCACTTTACCTCTGTCTGCCTCAGTTTCCTCAACTGTAAAATGGGAATAATAACAGCACCTATCTCCCAGAATTGTTGTGAATTTCAAATTAGATAATACTTGTAAAGTACTTAGCACAGTGCCTACCACCTAGTAGGTGCTTAATAAATGCTTGTTCCCCTTTCTCTCTTTTCCTTCCCCTCTAGCTAACTCTCCCAGAGCCAGGTAGGATATATCTGCCCCTCAGAGTCTGAGGCTCTTGTGTCTTTTCTCTATGACCATCAAAAAAATACTATTTTGTTTTTCCCCAGTTACACATAAAGACAATTTTAAACATTTATTTTTTAAAAATTTTGAGTTCCAAATTTTCTCCCTTCCTCCCTCACTTTACTTTCCCTGAGATGGCAGTTGTTTGATATAGGTTATACATATGCAATCACACAAAAAACATTTCCATATTAGTCATGTTGCGAAAGAAGACACAAACCCAAAGAAAAAAAAAACTGAAAAAATGCAGAAAGTGAAAAATAGTATGCTTCAATCTTCATTCAGACTCTATCAGTTCTTTCTCTGGATAGCAGTATTTA
>NW_020954575.1:15169319-15170370 GCF_900497805.2 Vombatus ursinus | reverse complement strand
ATCATGAGTCCTTTGGAATTGTCTTAGATCATTGTATTGCTGAGAATAGCTAAGTTATTCACTGTGGATCATTGGATAATATTGCTGTTTACTGTATACAGTGTTCTCCTGGTTCTGCTCACTTCACTTTGCATCAGTTCATGTAAGTCTTTCTAAGTTTTTCTGAAATCAGCCAGGAGTCGGGCCTTTTTGAAGGCACTTCCATTCTGGCTATCTAGCTTATAACTAAGGTCTCTCCAAAACAAGTGGTGAGCTGACTAGAACCAGTTACAGAATATCTGTGAGTGCTCCACAGTTTCTCCCAAGTTCCTCCATTCTTTATCATCACGACCCTCCTGGAAGCAGGTTCCATATGGGGAGACACCATCAGAAATTTTCTAGACCATGGGCCAGACCTAATCTAATGATGATTATTAATGCACTTAGAGTTTAAGCTTTGGCACCGTCTGGTTGAAAAGCATGTGTAACAAGGATCTTCTATTAAGGAGTGATTATGCCCCTACACAGTATCTCAATGAGATGTAAGGGAATAGTGATTATTTGGCTCTGCCTTTGATGATGCCAAGCTCAGCACGCAGAACACAGAAAGTGTATCTTAGAAATGATGCAGAATACAAGAACAGGGAGCTTCTGGAATATAATGCAAATGTAAAACTGGAATGGTTATGCAATGCCTAGAAAAAAGTTATTGGCTCCATTGTTAATATTGAGTAATAATAGCAAATTGTCTTTGGTGATTTTGCTATCCTGCAGAACCTGGCTACCCCATGGACAGAAATGTGAACTCCGATGAGCTTTTTTTTTTCTTTTTGGTGAGGCAATTAAGGTTAAGTGACTTGCCCAGGGTCACACAGCTAATAAGTGTCAGAGGCCACATTTGAACTCAGGTCCTCCTGGCTCCAAGGCCAGAACTCTATCCACTGCGCCACCTAGCTACCCTTCCTTTTTTCCTAATGAACTTTGTGATTGGATTCCTCCAGATCTGAATTAAGATTTTTTTTATGCTGTTGTTCAGTCATTTTTTCAGTCATGTCTGACTCTTCATAACCCT
>NW_020954575.1:15167431-15169277 GCF_900497805.2 Vombatus ursinus | reverse complement strand
ATTTGGGGTTTTCTTGGCAAAGATGTTGGAGTGGTTTCCCATTTCCTTCTCCAGCTCATTTGATAAATGAGTAAACTGAGGTAAACAGGGTTAAGTGACTTGGCCAGGGTCACACAGCTAGTAAGTGTCTGAGGCCACATTTGAACTCAGAAAGATGAATCTTCCTGACTCCAGACCAGGCATTCTATCCACTGCGCCACCTATCTGCCCACAATAATTTCTAGCCTCAGATTAAGAGTCTTTTGTTTCTTTACTACTTAGAGTCAAAGTCATAAGAAGAAAGAGGAAATATAGGTTCTCCACTGCTTATTCCCCTTAAGGCTGAGGATAGGAGTTAGGTGAGGAGGGATAAAGGTGATGCAGTGGTTAGAGCTCTGGCCTTGGAGTCAGGATAGCTGTCATTATTTAATTATTTTTTCAATCGTGTCCGACTCTTTGTGACTGTATTTGGGGTTTTCTTGGCAGAGATACTGGAGTGGTTTGCCATTTCCTTCTCCAGCTCATTTGACAGATGAGGAAACAGAGGCAAACAGGGTTTAGTGTCTTGGCCAGGGTCACACAACTAGTAAGTGTCTGAGGCTGGATTTGAACTCATGAAGATGAGTCTTCCTGACTTCAAACCTTCTATCCACTGTGCCTTGGACCTTTTAGAACCTCCCCCATGGGACCTCATGGGAGGGAATGGTTGGAAGCTACCGCTTACCGATTGAGTCATCTTGCTCTTCTGTCTTCTCCATATTGCTGTACCCTATAATGTAATTATTTTACTTTTGCTATTTTTTCATTTGTCCTATTGATATTTGGATTGGATGGTATTATATTAATTATACAGTGTGCCACATTTGAACAAGATTTAGGGCTGGACATTTAGGAAGATATGAAAAGAACTAGACTCTTTGGAGAAACTTAGCAAAGGTTTAATAGTACAAAAGATGGTTGCTGGGTGCCATACTATAGATATTTACTAATTAGCAGCAAATATTGATGTAGAAATGTAATGATTAACCCACTTCATGGTGTCATTGGGGCAGTTTGAATAGGGGAGGGTAGGAAGAAGGCTTGAGGGGAGATCTCAGACCTTGAGACACAAAGTTTCCAGGGGGCAAGGATCACAATCAATAGGGGGAGGGGAGGGAGACAGAGACCCGAGGCTCCTCTGTGGGTGCTCCTGAGGACTCTTCTTCCAGGGAAGTCTTAGGGCCACTTCTAGCACAGGAAAACCTCATTAAGTCCACCTCACCTAGCGCAGAAGACCTCGTGTGAGTCCCCATGTCCGGGAGGACAATGCTGGAGGCAGAGTACAGTCTGCTCTTGTGAGATGCAGTTATGCTAGGAGAGATGGCAACTATCCCCTGGAGAGTACAGCCCACGCCCACAGGGTTACATACTGTAACCTCCAAACCATCAATCCCAAGAGGAGGCAGCAGGAAGGAGGGGCAAAATGGTGGAAGAAGGCATATACACATACCTACATACAGGTAGATATATGTATATCTGTATATTATAGACACATACATTATATATACATGTATTATATATTCACAATATATAATGTAAATATAAAATAATGCATAATGTGGAGATGGATATGTGTATATACAAGTAAGTGGGTGTGTGTATGTGTGTGTGTGTGTGTTGTGTGTTTTTGTGTCTGTGTGTGTCTCAGCACCACACAGCAGCTTCAGTGAGGAGTTGTTTTTTTGTTGTTTTAGGCAATTGGGGTTAAGTGACTTGCCCAGGGTCACATAGCTAGTGTCAAGTGTCTGGTCTGAGGCCGAATTTGAACTCAGGTCCTCCTGACTCCAGAACCTGCACTCTATCCACTGCGCCACCTAGCTGTCCAAGG
>NW_020954575.1:15159231-15167389 GCF_900497805.2 Vombatus ursinus | reverse complement strand
CACACACACACACACACACACACACACACACACACACACAGCTTTCCAGATTTGACTGGACTAATTAATCACAGATAGTAGCGCAATGTTATTCCTAGGTGTTTGTGGCTCGTCCTGCCCAAGCATCTCCAATCAACCAACCAACAAGCATTTATTAAGCACTTACTAAATGCCAGGCACTATGCTAAGAGCTTGATATACAAAGAGAGACCAGAACAGTCCCTGTCCTCAAGAAGCTTACATTCCAGCGGGGAAGACAACGTGTAAATAGCTACATGCAAGGTGCTACATACAGAGTAGAAGGAAGGAAACCTCAAAGGGGAAACTCAAAAGGGAAACAGCTGGGGGAACAGGAACAATCTTCTGTAGAAAACAGCTGTTAAGCTGAGACTTTAAATGAAGCCAGGGTCTCTAGGGATTGGAGGTGGGGAGGGAGAACATTTCAGGCACGAGGGATTGTCAGAGCAAAAGCATGAACCCTGGAGTGGTTGTAGTGTCGTGTGAGGAGCGTCAAGTGAGCTAGTCTG
Source organism: Vombatus ursinus (assembly GCF_900497805.2). Taxonomy (NCBI): domain Eukaryota; kingdom Metazoa; phylum Chordata; class Mammalia; order Diprotodontia; family Vombatidae; genus Vombatus; species Vombatus ursinus. The sequence goes on along the minus strand of NW_020954575.1, from coordinate 15,166,862 downwards.
ACTGGATCTCAGAGTGCATGGAGAAGAGTAAAGTATCTGTGCATCAGGACTGAGGAAGCAAGCAATGGTTAAGAGTTGTGGTCAGTACCAGGAGACTGCTTCTCAACTTGATAACTGCTGAGCTTGCTTCTGGTTTCCTCTTTCTAAAGAAAGCTGCTGGAGGAGGAGCCCATGAACTCAAACACATAAAACAATCTAGGTAGTCTATGCCAAGTGCCAAGTGAAGAGTCTGCATGGCTGTTCTGGGAACTCTGGTAGGGAAAGATGACCAGAGCAGTGGAGTGGGGGGGTAGAGAGAAAGAGCGAGAGAGAGACAGAGACAGAGACAGAGAGAGAGTCAGAGAGAGAGAGACAGAGAGACAGAGAAAGAGACAGAGAGACAGAGAGAGAGAGAGGTAACCTATGCACTTGGAGAACCCTAGAACACTGAGGAATAGACATAATTTCTCTGTGAAGGAGAAAAGCCCAGGGTGCACTAACAATGACAACGATGATAATGATGATAGCCAATATTTATAATATAGTGCTTACTACAGGCCAGGCACCATGCTAAGTGCTTTACGATTTTTATCTCATTTGATTCTCACAACACTTCTGGGAAGTAGGTGATATTATTGTCCCCATTTTACAGATGAGGAAACTGAGGCAAACAGAGGGTTTTTTTTTTTAATGATTTGCTTCAGGTCAGGTAGCTAATAAGTGCCTGAGTCCAGACTTGAACTCAGGTCTTCCTGAACTCAGGCCTGGCACTCTATCTACTCTAGTAAACATGTCTTGATTCCTGTGCCACTTGGGTTCCTATGGCTTGCTCTCTCAGAGTTAAAGGCTCCCCCTCTTTCACCCGGAAGAGGAAAGAATGAATTAAAAAGGTTAAAGACTAAATCCTGTCTCTTAGAGGGGCCATACAGCCTCAAAGAGGAAGAAAGTCAGCCAAGGCAATTTCCTCTTATCACGTGATCTCTACCGGGGGCACCATAAGTAAAGGAGTCACTGAGCTCCACCAGAGGTAAACAAAGCACAAAGAAAGCCAGAGCTGACTTAGGGCTTTTGCAACACACTCACAGTTCCAGCTGCAAAGCCATTCAGAAAAATGCTCTTCTCGATCGTAAGGTTAGCTAACTGGGACCAGTTACAGAAGTCTAGGTATGCTCTACAATTTCTCCAAGGCACTTTCATTATCCAATTCTCTTGGAAGCCATATCCTCAGCCTCCTCCATGTGAAGAGATTATATTAACCAAGCAAGCTAATGAGGTCTGCACATATGCCAGACCCTCACATAGGGATTTCCATCCTTACTCCCCCCAGTAGCAGCCTCAGGGTTGCACTGATATGACAGAAAAAACATGTGCTTGTCCTGGTAAGCCAGAGGCTGGATCTCAAGTCCCTAGCTGCCTTTTCTGCTTTATGTTTCTTCCCCTACACATAGGTGACTGACCAGCAATCCTTACAGATGGGTATTTTCAGCCTTGGTAGCTCATCTTGTGAGCTCAAGAGGTGAGGAGTCATTGAATGGTCTAGGTGCTTGTTATACAGTGGAAAATGATTGCTATGGTTATACCCTTCTTGGAGAAAAAGGTAATCACTTCCAGGAAGATGAGCTGTGTATGCTTGACTGGGCAGAGGATACATGCCATGAGTGGGTTGCTGCTCAGCAGTACAAACTAAAGTGAAAATGAAATCTGTTCAGTAGTCCCACAAGCCTGGTAGGATTTTTTCCTTCTCAGGAGAGAATGATAGGAGTTATGAATGATGGGGTTCATGTTTTAAGTATTTGTAAATGGTCATTTATGAGTCTTACGTTTAAAAAAATTTTGTGATGTGGGAGACAATAAATAGCTGTCCTATACCTGATATCTACTGCTATGCACATTGAGTAACTTTCTAAAAAGGACCTTTTAGAGGAAACCCTAGATGTGAGCCAGATCTAAGTTGTGTTTAAGAGATTTTCCCTGGGATTCTGGGATAGGGGCATAATAATCCAGAAAGTGGAAAATAAAAAATCTGACTCTCCTCTTTGGGGCCAACCTTCCCCAGAATTGAACTCTGTTCTTGTGAGTAGAGAGCCGAGGCCTCTCGTAGTAGAGGATACCTTCCCTGGACTGTGGGTTAAATATAAATTTGAGACCCTGTTTCTTTTTCAACATTAGACATACTAGCAGAAACCCTAAGCCCCTAGATAAGTGTTTTAGTTTTTAAGAAATAAAAAAATAATATAGACACCTTCTGTAGTTGAAAGATGGGCTAAGTTTGGGTTTTGATGAAGTAAGAGAGAGGAAAGAGGAAAAGAAGGGAGGAGAGGAGAGATAAATGGAGATGGGGAAAGGAAAAGAAGAAGAGTGTGGAGATTGAGATGGGGAGAGGGGAAGAGAAAGAAGGAGAGAGAAAATGGTCTTCCAAGAATGACTTCATCCTGGCAGGATTACTTCTGGTGAGCTTTGCAAGCCCAGGAACTTAATTTTATCAGCTCACCCACAGGTGGTCGGATTCCAAGGAAGCAATTCATAATACCCAAATTCACAAGAGATTCATTTATGAGCCAAGATACCCACTTATTAATTTACAATGGAAGGCAGAGCTGGTATGGCCACTGGTTCTGGTCATCCAAACAAGGCACTCTCTCCTGGTGGGTAGATGCACACAATAAATTACAGGAAAATAAGGAGGTTGATTATTGAGCATAGAATTCAAACAACTTTGCTGTTCGTCAGGGACATTTCCATTAAGCTATGTTAGCCTGATGAATTATGTTTCTCTATTCTAGGGATATTTATGTTTAGAGTCATAATTAGGGTACTGCAGCTGGAGCTTGGTCCCAGGGGAATAAAATTTAGAGGGTGAAAAAATTAACAACTGAACTTAGCTCCTAGTCAGCAAAGTGCTTAATCAAAACAGGAGGTTATTAAGTGTTTATAGTCTTAATAACATATGAGCCACTTAGTAACTAACCCTCCCCTTATTCAGTTGAATTTCATAGAATCACAAAATTTAGGAGATAGAAGGGACCTCAGAAGTCATATACCATGACCCATACATGAAGGAATCCCTACTATAACATACCTAACAAGTATTTGTCAAGCCTCTGCTTGAAGCCTTCCAAGGAGGGAGTAATCTACCCCCTCTCAAGGCAATCCATTCTTCTCTGGGATAGCTTTTGAGTGTTAGGAAGTTTTTCCTGACATCGAGTCTAAGTTGGCCTCTTCACAAATTTCTAGCAATCATTTCTAGTTCTGTCCTCTGGGGTCAAAGAGAGTAAGTCTAATTTCACTTCCATTTCACAGCCCTTCCAAAACTTGAACATACCTATTATGCTGTCTCTGGGTCTTCTTTTCTGTGGGCCAAACAAATCCCCTTCCTTCAACCAGTCTTCAGCCAGAAGTGGTGAAGTCAAGGCCATCCTGTTTGCCCTCTTCCGAATAATCCCCAGTTTATCAACGTCCTTCTTAAACAAGTGCAGTCCAGAACTGAACACAATACTTCAGATAAGGTCTGATAAGGTCAGAGGAGAGTAAGATTATTACCTTCCTGTTCCTGGAAGCTCTGCCTCCTCTGTATGTAATCCAAGGTTGCATTAGCACTTTGGCCTGCCATATGCAATATGCTGACTCATAGTACTCTTCAAATCATTAAAATTCCCAAATCCTTTTCAGATCAACTGCTGTCTATCCGTGCTTTCCCCATCTTATACTAGTGGAATTAATCTTAAGTCTATTTTTCTCCCACTCCTTTCATCTACTAGCTTTTACTGAAACCTGACTTCCCTCTGAAGACACAGCCTTCCTGGGCACCTTTTCTAGTATTGGTTGTACCTTTACTCATTGTCCTAGGCTCACTGGTCAAGGCAGGGGAATTGAGAAACTTCTTATTCCCCATTGCAACTGCCCTCACTCTTTCAGCTAATAAACTTGTCTCATATTTTACAGAAAAAAAATTTAAGCCATTCATTCACCATGAGCTCTCTCTTTTCCTCTCTTCCTCATCTATCACTCAGGTATCTTCTGCTGCTCTCTCCTCCTTCACTCTCCTCTCACATGATGAAGTGGCACCACCCCTTACCAAGGCTAACCTCTCTACTTGTTCAAGTGATCCCATTCCATCCTGTCTTAGATTTACTCTGACTCTGTTCTCTACCCCCACTTTTTCTTTTTAATGGGGATATTTGTTCTTCATCAGTCTTGCAGAACCTCTCCTGTTTTCCATCATCTTTCAGACATCACTGACAGTGGCTCTTGAATGTCTGCCAGTTCTTTCAATACCCAATATCTGTGTCAAGGCACTTGAATTCAATGGCAATTACTATTGCTCTTCACTATCTCCTTATTTATCAACTTCCTATTAGTCATTTTTGTTGTCATTTGCAGTGCCAAGGTCATACCCCTTTGCAGAGAAAACAAAAACAAAATGAGGTGAAACCCTCTGGCGTCTGTCTATTGTCAATTATCATCATTCTTTCCACCCCAAGCAAAGACCCTAACTCTTCTTTGGTCTTTTCTCTTCCAATTTAACTTTAAAACTTCTTGTTGTTGTTGTTTTTATCTTCCTTTAACAGCCTCAGTTCATTCTGAACTTCAGTATTCTTGACTCTATTTTTACAGAATTATGCCACAGACATATTCATCTTCTTGTTACCTGGCCTTGGTTTCATTTCCTTTACATTTCTTTTTTTTAATTTAAAACTATTTATTTATTTATTTTAAGTTTTAACATTCACTTTTATGAGATTTTGAGTTCCAAATTTTTTTCCTCCCTCCCTCTGTCCCCTCCCTACTCCCCAAGATAGCATGCAATCTGATATAGGCTATACATGTGTACATTTCTTTTTGAAATTTAAGTTGGTTGGTGAGTTCCATGTGTATCCATGTTCATCTCTTTCAACAAATCCCATTTTTCTTCCCCAAATGGAACTATTTCCCATTGTGTCTTCAGAATTCCCCTCTTGAGTATCTCCCATCCCTCCGGAGTTGACTTCCTTTCAGGTATTTTTAGTCCGTAAGTGCCTACTTAGCTTTCCACTGAACCTCCTGAAATCTTTCTCAGAACCTGTGGTGCATGTCTGACTATGTCCAGTTTCCTCTCCTGTATCATGTCTTGAATGGAGTGGTCATTTCCCCCAAATTTTCCCATCATTTCCACCTCAGTAGCCAGTTTCTTCCAATTAATGAGAAATTAGATTCAGAATAGAATTTCCTCTTGGCACTTCCTCCACCTAAGCTCCAATTTCATCCTGTTCCCCCTTTCCTCTTCAATTCCAGGGCTCATTGTCAGATCTGTAGTGTCTGTCTGAGACATTCTGCTGGAGAAATTTGGTAGTCAAAATTTTAAAAAAAGGAAAGCATGTCAGTTTGAATATGGCAAAATGTCATCCATTTAATAGTTCTGCTTCTTGATAAACTTGGCATCTGTGACACTGATTGTCACCCACATTCATCCAAATCCTTTATCTTCAGCCATAAAAGCATGAATGGAGTATGGACCAGGTGGGCCAGCACACCTTAGATGGGCATTCCCATTGATCCTTCCCTCAAGGGAAAATCATAAATTATTAAATAAGCATTATAATAATTTAATAAGTATATTTTCTGGCTTTTGAATCAATCTCTTTTCAGTCTGGGAATGGATCAATAGGAATGCTCCCCCAGAGTGTGCTTTTATTGTTGATATATAAATGTCGTAGTTGTTCAGTAATTTCAGACTCTTTGTGACACCATTTGGGGTTTTGTTGGCAGAGACACTGGAGTGGTTTGCCATTTCCTTCTCCAGTTCATTTGACAGATGAAGAAACTGAGGCAAGCAGGGTTAAGTGACTTGCCCAGAGTCATACAGCTAATAAGTGTCTGAGACAGATTTGAACTCAGGTCTTCTTGACTCCAGGCCCAGGGCTCTATCCACTGCACTACCTAGCTGCCCCAATATTACTGGTATGAACATCAGCAAGTCACTTTCTTTCTCTAGTTCCTCAACTATAAAATATGAGCAAGCTAGATGTCTTTGAAGATCTCTTCTGGCCACAAATCTGTGATCCTCTGATTCTCTGATTTCATCCCCAGCAGTCTTTCCTCTCTGAGATTTTCCACTTTTACCTACAAAATGGGCCTAATAATCCTTGTTCCATCGATCTTTACCAGGCCATTGTGAAGAAAGTACTTTGTAAACCTTAAAGATCTCTATACAAATATAAGTGTACCATGTATGTTTGTTTCTCTCATCTAAAGCCAGATTGGATATCTCTCTCAGTATTCCATGCAATAATGCTGAGAATTTGGGGACTTGTCTCTTTTCTGTTGCTTAAACATCTAGCCACATGTGGCCCCCTAGGTCCTCAAGTGTTGCCCTTTGACTGAATCCAAACTTCACAGAACAAATCCCCTTAATAAAAGGCCAGTCAAAAGGCCACACTCAAGTTTTACGGAACATATTCTTTTATTAAGTGGATTTGTTTTGTGAAGTTTGGATTCAGTCAAAGGGCCGCACTTCAGGACCTAGAAGGCCACATGTGGCCTAGAGGCCGTAGGTTCACCACCCCTGTTCCTGGCAGCTATGGCACCTACCACCACCATACCACCATTGTTTGGAAACAGTGACTAGTGCACCTGTTCCATTTAACCACTGAATAAGAAGTAGCTTTTACAAAAGAGGTATTTACTTCAAAATATGACATCTCCTTCAATGGGGATCTCAGAACCCCTGGGCCTACTGTTTCCCAATTTAAATATTCCCCTCCTCTGCCCTCTCCTCCCCTCCAACAGGTCACTGATGCTCTTGATCTCAAGATACTCACTATGGATTTCTGACACCCAGAGGCTTTCTTTTGGTCTTATGTTCTTGCTACCTTTAGATATAAAGTCTTTAGGCTACTGTTATTTCTGGACAAAGATAGGCTTCTGTCTTCTTTGCCGGCCCTGAGGCTGTTTTTTTTTTAATTATTATTAATTTATTTCATTTTAGTTTTCAATAGTCACTTCCATAAGCTTTTGAGTTTTAAATTTTCTCCCCCTCCTTCCTCACCTCCCTCCCCAAGACAGTGCACAATCTAATATAGGTTCTATATGTACATTCCTATTAACTGTATTTTCACATTAGTCATATTGTAAAGAAAAATTAGAACCGATGGCAGGAACCGTGAGAAAGAAGAAACAAAACAAAACAGAAGGGGAAAAAAAAGAGCAAATAATGTGTTTCGATCTGCATTCAAACTCCACAGTTCTTTCTCTGGTTGTGTTTAGCATTTTCCATCATGAGACTTTTGAAGATGTCTTACATCCTTGCATTTCTGAGAAGAGCTAAGTCTATCAAAGTTAGTCATCAAACTATGTGGCTGTTACTGTGTACAATGTTCTCCTTGTTCTGCTCACTTCACTCAGCATCAGTCCATACAAGTTTTTCTAGGTTTTTGTGAAATCTGCCTACTCATCATTTCTTATAGCACAATAGTATTCCATTACATTCATATACCACAACTTGTTCAGCCATTCCCCAGTTGATGGGCATCCCCTCAATTTCCCATTCTTTGACACCACAGAAAGAGCTGCTATTAACACTTTTGCACATGTGGGTCGTTTCCCGTTTTCATGATCTCTTTGGAACAGCCCTAGAAGTGCTATTGCTGGGTCAAAGGGTATGCACATTCTTATAG
>NW_020954575.1:15158917-15159221 GCF_900497805.2 Vombatus ursinus | reverse complement strand
AATGACTTGCATTCTTATAAATTTGACTTAGTTCTCTATGTATTTTAGAAATGAGGCCCTTGTCAAAGACACTGGTTGTAAAAATTCTCTCCAAGTTTTCTGCTTCCCTCCTAATCTTGGTTGCATTGGCTTTGTTTGTGCAGAAACTTTTCAATTTAATGTAATCAAAGTGATCCATTTTGCATTTCATAATGTTCTCTATCTCTTGGTTGGTCATAAATTCTTCTGTTCTCCATAAATCTAACAGGTAAACTATTCTTTGCTCTCCCAGTTTGCTTATAGTATCAACCTTTATATCTAAATC
>NW_020954575.1:15149551-15158864 GCF_900497805.2 Vombatus ursinus | reverse complement strand
ATACCCATTTAGACTTTATTTTGGTATAGGGTGTAAGGTGTTGGTCTATGCCTAGTTTCTGCCATGTTCTTTTCCAGTTTTCCCAGCAGTTTTTGTCAAATAGTGAGTTCTTATTCCAGAAGCTGGAATCTTTGGGTTTATCAAACAGTAGATTACTATAGTCATTGACTACTGTGTCTCACTTGCCTAACCTATTCCACTGATCCACCACTCTATTTCTTAGCCAGTATCAAGTAGTCTTGATCATTGCTGCTTTATAATACCATTTAAGATCTGGAATGGCTAGGCCACCTTTTCCTGCATTTCTTTTCTTTAGTTCCCTTGATATTCTGGACCTTTTGTTATTCTAAATGAATCTTGTTATTATTTTTTCTAGCTCTATAAAACAATTTTTGGTAGCTTGATTGGAATGGCACTGAATAAGTAAATTAACTTAGGTAAAATTGTCATTTTTATAATATTAGCTCGGCCCACCCATGAGCAACTGATGTCTTTCCAATTATTTAGATCTGACTTTATTTGTGTGAGAAGTGTTTTGTAGTTGTGTTCATATAGTTCCTGGGTTTGTTTCAGTAGGTAGACTCCTAAATATTTTATAATGTCTATAGTAAATTTAAATGGAATTTCTCTATCTCTTGCTGTTGGGCTTTGTTGGTAATATATAGAAATGCCAATGATTTATGTGGGTTTATTTTATAACCTGCAACTTTGCTAAAGTTGTTTGTTTCAAGTAGTTTTTTACTTGATTCTCTAGGATTCTCTAAATATATCATCGTATCATCTACAAAGGGTGATAGCTTTGTTTCTTCTTTGCCTATTCTAATACCTTCAATTTCTTTTTTTCTTCTCTTACTGCTAAAGCTAATGTTTCCAATACCATAGTGAACAACAGTGGTGATAATGGATATCTTGTTTTACCCCCGATCTTATTGGAAATGCTTCTAGCTTATCCCCATTACATATGATGCTTGCCGAAGATTGTAGGTAGATGCTACTTATCATTTTAAGGAAAACTTCATTTATTCCTATGCTCTCTAGTGTTTTTAATAAGAATGGATTTTGTATTTTCTCAAAAGCTTTTTCTGCATCTATTGAGATAATCATGTGGTTTCTGTTAGTTTTGTTGTTGATGATCAATTATGCTGATAGTTTTCCTAATATTGAACCAGTCCTGCATTACTGGTATAAATCCTACACCTGGTCATTCACATTCACTTTTATGATCACTATCTGTCTTTCTCTCCATCCTATTACCCCCTCCCCTTTATGCTTTTCTTTCTCCTTTCTCCCTTTCCCTCCTGGCTAGTGTTTTGCTTTTGACCACAGCCTCCCTTAGTTCACCCTCCCTTCTATTAGCCCCTTTTCTTCCCCTTTACCCTTACTATTTCTTCCCTCTCTTCTATCTTCCCTCCCTTTTCTTTTCCCTTTTCCCTCCTACTGCCTCTAGGGCAAGTTAGATTTCTATACCTAACTGATTATGTTATTCCCTCCTTAAGCCAAAGCCATGAAAGTAAGGTTCCAACAACACTCATCTCCCTCCCTTCTTTCCTTCTAGGTAATAGGTTTTTGTGCTTTTTCCCCATAATGTAATTTACTCTTGTCTGTCTCTTCCTTTCCTTTTCTCCCAGTACAATACCTTAATTAGATCCACACTTACTTAGATTCATTTAACTTACTTAATTAGATTTTTTTATCATTATATCAAAGTCAACTTATACCCACCCCCTCTGTCTATGTATATTCCTTTTAAATGGTGTAGTAACAATACAGTTCTCAAGAGTTACAAAATTTACAAATATAAACAGTTTGCCTTTATTAATAACGTTGTTTTTTTTCTGTCCTGTTTACCTTTTTATGTCTCTCTCTCTCTCTTTTTTTTTTATGTGAGGCAATTGGGGTTAAGTGACTTGCTGAGATTCACACAGTTAGTGTTATGTGTTTGAGACCAGATTTGAACTCAGGTCCTCCTGACTTCGGGGCCGATGCTCTATTCACTGTGCCACCTAGCTGCCCCTTATGTCTCTCTTGAATCTTGTATTTGAAGATCAGATTTTCTGTTGAGCTCTGGTCTTTTCATCAGGAAGGTTTGGAAGTCCCCTATTTTATTGAATATCCACCTCCTCTCCTGAAGGATTATGCTCATTTTCACTGGATAGTTGATCCTTCGTTGTAATCCAAACTCCTTTGCCTTACAAAATATCGTATTCCACACCCTACAATCTTTTAATGTAGAAGCTGCAAGGATCTGCATAATCCTGACTGTGGTTCCATGATATTTAAATAGTTTTTTTTCTGGCTGCTGGCAGCACTTTCTCTTTGACCTGGTAATTTTGGAATTTGGCTATAATATTTCTTGGCGTTTTCAATTTGGGATCTCTTTCAGGAGGTGACTGGTGGATTCTTTCTATGGCTATTTTACCCTCTGGTTCTAGGACATCAGGGTAGTTTTCCTTTATGATTTCCTGAAAGATGCCATCCAGGCTCTTTTTTTATCATGGTTTTCAGGTAGACCAATAATTTTTAAATTGTCTCTCCTAGATCTATTTTCCAGGTTAGCTGTTTTACCAATGAGGTATTTTATGTTTTCATCTATTTTTTTTTTCATTCCTTTGTTTCTGTTTGACTGATTCTCACACTCTCAAATTGTTTTCTTCTTTTAGATTTTGCACCTCCTTTTCCATTTGGCCTATTTTACTTTTTAAGGAGTTCTTCTCCTCAGTGAGTTTTTGTGCCTCCTTTTCTGTTTGGTCAATTCTGCTTTTTAAGGAGTTGTTTTCTTCAGTGTACTTTTTTTCCAGTTGGCCAATTGTGTTTTTTTAGGGACTTGTTTTCTACAGTTAATTTTCACCTTTCCTTTTCCAAGCTATTGACTCGCTCCTGCATATGTCTCATTTCTTATCCCAATTTTTCTTCTATCTCTCTTATCTGATTTTTAAAATCCCTCTTGAGCTCTTCTAAGAAGGCTTTTTGGGCTTCAGACAAGTTCATCTTCCCTTTTGAGGTTTTGGATGAGGATATGTTGACAATGTTGTCCACTTCTGAATTTCTGCCTTGATCTTCCCTGTCCCCATAATAAAAATCTATGGTCATTGTACATTTTTTTTTGCTCATGGCGTTTGCTTATTTCTTGATTTAAAAAAAAAAAAAGTTCTCCTGCTGGAGAGCAGGGGGCATTGACCCAAGCTTCTTGTGCTGGGAGCCTCAGGTCTGGCAGCTAGAGGCTGTAGGTCTGGTCACTAGCTTTGTGTGCTGGGGCCTCAGGTGCTGGCAGCTAGAGGCTGTAGGGTTCTGGCAGCTTACCTGGTGTTGGGCTGGAATCAGCAACACTGGAACTGTAGGGGTAGGGGTGGGGAATCTGGCCCCTGCAGGATGCCTGCTCACCCAGGCCTTGAACAAGGATGTTTTGATGCTGCAGGATGTTTCTAAGCCTGGAGCTTTACCTCTTGGAGTTGTGCTTCTCAGAGTTTTGCTGAGGCACTGAGAGACTTGGCTGCTGAAGAATACCGTGGCACATGGTGGTTTTCTGCTGGTGTTCCCCGGTTCCCCTGCCTGTACTGAGACACCTGGGGGTTCTGGTGTTGGTGTTTGCCTGCTCCACCACTCTGGGTTTCAGGATCTCCCTCTGGTATGCTGAGGTGTGGCTTTCCGCTGGCTTGCTGGGATATCTCCTGTTCTGTACTGCTCCCCCCTCCCAGAGTGAGAGGGGCCTTTCACGTTAATCCCCCAAGTTTCCTGGGCTATAAGACTGCTGCACTCCATCTTTCTGCTGGTTCAGCTGTTCTAGGGTTTTTCTTGGGATGATATTTCCTGGGCTTTCAGAGGTCAATAAGAGGTGAGAGAGATTTGCTTCTTACTCTTGGCTCCTGCAACTGGAACCACTGGGGTTTTTTTAGATTTTGGGGGTTTTTTTTGTTTTTTTGGCGAGGGAATGGGGTGAAGTGAATTGCCCAGGGTCACACAGCTAGTAAGTGTCAAGTGTCTGAGGTCAGATTTGAACTCAGGTCTTCCTGAATCCAGGGCCGGTGCTTTATCCACTGTGCCATCTAGCTGCCCTTTTTTTTTTAAGAGACAATGGGGGTTAAGTGACTTGCCCAGAGTCACAGAGCTAGCTAGTAAGTGTCTGAGGCTGGGACTTGAACTTAGGTCCTCCTGACTCTAGGGCCGGTGCTCTATCCACTGAGCCATTTAGCTGCCCCCCTCCCCCTTTTTAAAGCAGGCTTGTGAGGTATTGTTTGTGAGCTACTGGCTGACTTTGGGTGTAATTCTGGGGTGGATGAATTTGCTTAATGAGGTTTCTTATTTCTCTTGATCCTTATTCTTCTGGTATTATTTTTAGAGTTTTGTGGAGTAGGTGTGTGAAAGCTATGCCGCTATGTTTAAGTAGCCATTGTGACCAAAAGGCCTATGAATTGTCTAGTGGTGTCTTTTTTGTTTGTTTGTTTTGCATAATATCCAAGTGATTTTCAGAATGGTTGGATTAATTAATAGCTCCACAAATTATGTATCAGTGAACCTAGGAATGAATGGATGGATAGATAGATTAAAAAAAAAAAAACACCTCATTTGTTAAGTATGTATTATGTTCTAAGCACTATGCTAAACCCTAGAGATACAAATGGAAAAGTAAGACAGTCCCAGATTCCTCATTCCTATCCCCCTCAACACTTTCACCCCAAAGTTTCATCTTGACTCCACCCAGCCCTTCCACTGTGCCCTCTAGAATACCTGTTCCATAGGCAGCAAACTTCCCTTCATCTTAATTTTTTCCTCTCCCACTTCTTCCATTTACTAGGTCTTACTGAATCTTGGCTTTCCCCCCATGACACAGCCTCTCTGGTTACCCTTTCCAGTACTGGCTGCATCTTTACTCATTCTCCTTAGCTTACTCGGTCAAGACAGAGCAGATGGAATATTCCTTGTTCCCTATTGCAACTTCCAGATTCTCCCCCTTCCTCCATTACTCAGTAATGTCTCTTTCTTTGAAGTTCATGCTGTTCATAACTACCACCCAATTAAAATCCTAATGGTTGTTGTCTTTCTTCCTCAATTAACTCAATACCTGGCTTACAATTTTTCTTTCCTCTTCAACTCCTGACCTCATACTTGGGAATTTCAACATATATTGATTCTCCCTGAAACACTCTAGCCACTCAGTTCTTCAACCTATTTACCACCCATGAGCCACTTCTCTACCCCCAACTCAGCCGCACAAAGAGATGGTCATATTCCTTATCTTGCCATCACCAACAAATATACCACCTCTATGTTCAAGCATTCTGACATCCCCCTATCTGATCAAATATATGGACTTTTCACCTCTCCCTCTGTCTTCCCTTACACAATCCTATGCTTTGCCCACACTGTGACCTTCAATCTCTTGACCCCTCAGTTCTCAACCAGGTCATCTCCCCAGCACTAGGCACTCACTCCTCTTCTCATCATCTTTACTCCTTGATGAACCAATTCAATTCTACACTGCAGTCCTCTTTTGAATCCATACCTTCCTTATCATAACACTGATTATGTCCAGCCAAGCCCTCAGTCTTGAATCACTCCCATTGTTTGTTGCCCTCACACCTATACATGTACTATTGAACTAAGTTGGAGAAATCACACAGCTGTTCTGACTGGGTCCACTACAAATTTATGTCACATATGTGCAACTGGGCCCTTATTGTTGTTAGACAATCCTTCTATACCTTCTTATCAACTCATTATCCCACTCTCCACAACACCCCTTCCAAATCTTTTCATCTCTCCTCAAACTTGCCATAGGTTCCCCTCCCCCTCCCCTCTCAGCTGAGAATCTTGTGTCATGTTTTTCTTTTTTAAAAGAAATTATTTATTTTTAGTGTTCATTTTTAAGATTTTGAGTTCCAAATTCTCTCCCTCTCTCCAGCCCCTCATCCAATCATGGAAAAAGCAAGCAATATGATACCCATTATACATGTGAAAGTAATGTAAAACATATTTCTCTACTAGTCACATGGCAGGGAAGCATGCAAAATAAGGAAAGTGAAAAATAAAATGCTTCAATCTGCACTTAGAATTCATCAGTTCTTTCTCTAGAGGTGGATAGCATTTTTCATCATGAGGTCTTTGGAATCATCTTGAATCCTTGTATTTTTCAGAATAGCTAAGTCTTTCACAATTGATCAGTTTTACAATACTGCTGTTACTGTGTACAATGTTCACAGTACATTGGTTCTGCTCATTTTGCCTTGCATCAGTTCATGTAAGTCTTCTTCTGAAGGAGGAGATGGGACAGAAGGCACTTGTTTTTCTGAAACCACCCTCCATCATCATTTCTTATAGCACAATAGTATTCCATCACAATCATATACAACAACTTGTTCAAATCCCCCAACTGATGGACATCCCTTTAAATTTCAATTCTTTGCCATCACAAAAAAGCTACTACGAATACTATTGTATATATAGTTCCTTTTCCTTTTCCTTTTCCTTTGATCTCTTTGGGATACAGACCTAGTAGTGGTATTGCTGGATCAAAGGGTATGCTGAGTTTTATAGCCCTTCAGGCACTGTTCCAAATTGTTCTCCAGAATGTTTGAATGAGTTTACAACTCTATTAATAGTACATTGGTGTCCTTATTTTTCCATATTGCCTCCAGCAGTTGTCATTTTCCTTTTCTGTCATGTTAGCTAATCTGATAGGTTCATTTCTCTAATTATTAGTGATTTAAAGTATTTTTTCATATGACTATTGATAACATATTTCTTCTTCAGAAAACTTCCCATTCATATCCTTTGACCATTTCTCAATTGGTGAATGTTTGCCTCACATTGTACAGAAAAAAATTGAGGCCATTCACCATTAGCTCCCTCTTCTCCCCTGTTCCTCATCTATCACTCAAGTGCCTTCTGTCCCATCTCCTCCTTCATCCCTGTCTCACATGATGAAGTGGTATTACACCTTCCCAAGGCTAATAACCCCTTTATTTGTTCAAACATTCCCATTCATCCTGTCTCCTCCTACAGAATGCCTTCCCTGTAATTTATCATTTCCTGTTTATTCTGTATATAGCTAATTTTGTATGTTTTACATGTTGTCTTCCATATTAGAATGTAAGCTTTTTGAGGGCAAAGACTGTCTTTTGCTTTTTTTTTTGTATCCCTAATGTTTAGCACAGTACTTGACACATATTCTGCACTTAATTAATGTTTATTGACTGATTGATTATTGCCTTTCCTCTTTTGAAAATTCTTTGTTCTTATTATTTGACTTCTCTATTAAGGAATGGCTCTTGATGTTCTGTGGTTTTGTTACTGTATTTGTGGAGTAGTGGGTAGAGAATTTGCCCCAAAGCCAGGAAGACATGCCAAACTGCTTTCTAATTTACTAGAAGTTCTCATTAAATCAGAAATCCTTCTTCCAATCTCTTGGGGTTCTGAGTCTCTCAAACACTTTGCTATTATGTTCAAATATTTCTGTGTTTTGTTTATCCAGTTTGTTCCTTTTATCTTTTTTCTTCTTTTTTTCCTTCTCTGGAACTCTCCATATCTGGCATCTTCTATTTTAGACATGAAATTTCCATTTTTCTTAGTTGATTGGTGTCTCTCTGCCTGTAATGTCAGGGGTAGAAAATCAATCAGATCTCCCTGAGCAGGACACTTTCCCTCCCTATCTCAATCAATCAACAAGCATTTACTAAGTGCTTATTATGTCCCAAGTACTGTAGTAAATGCTGCCACAGAAAGATAAAAATAATCCTTGCCTTCAAGGAGCTTACATTTTAATTGGACAGACAACACATATATAACATAGATACAAGATATATGCAGAGTAGATAGAAGGTAGTCTCTTAAGAGAAAGTGCCAGCAGTTCAGGGGACCAGGAAAGGCCTCCAACAAATTGTGAGAATCTTGAGCTGAGTCTTCGAGCAAGCCAGGGAAACTCAGAGACAGAAGTGAAGGAGCAGAGCATTCCAGGCATGGAGGACAGTCAGTATCGAGATCCAGAGATAGGAAATGGAATAACATGAAGGTCAAGTAGTTCAGTATAGCTGGATCATAGAGTGTGCAGACAGGATTAAAATATAAAGAGTCTAGAAAGGCAGGAAGGGGCCATTGTTTACCTGCCAAACAGAGAAGTCTACATTTGATTCTGCAGGTAAAAGAGAGCCATTGAAGCTCATTAAGTAGGGGAAGACATGGTCAGATCTATGACAGAGAAAAATCACCTCAGCAGCTGAGTGGAGGATGGATTGGAGTGTGAAGAGACTTGGGACTGAGAGGTTAGTTAGAAAGTTATTACAACAGCCTAGGATAGAATTGATGAGGGCCTGAACTAGAATGGTGGTTATGTGCATGGGGAGAAGGAGATACATACAAGAGATGTTGTGGAGATAGAAATGACAAAATTTGACAATAGATTGGATATTTGAAGTGAGTGACAGTGAGAAGTTGAGTTTGATGCTGATGTTGTGATCTGGTGGGACCAAGACAATGGTGATGCCCTTGATGGTAATGATGTGGTTGTGAGGGGTTCAGGGACCCCTCAAGGACCGAAATATGGACAGGGTCATCTGGAAAAAATTCACAGACTCATTCGTTAAGTCAAGTTGCCAAAGACTAATTATCACGCTATTCAGCTGCCAAAAGTTCTTTTTTTTTTTTTAAGGCAGTTGGTGTTAAGTGACTTGCCCAGAGTCACACAGCTAGTAAGTGTTACGTGCCTGAGGCCAGATTTGAACTCAAGTCCTGACTCCAGGGCTGGTGCTCTATCCACTGCACCACCTAGCTGCCCCAAATATTCTTCAGGAACCTGAGACTTTAGAGGGGTACAGTTAAAGTTTATACAGGAAAAACTATAGTGAAATATGTGCCAAGTATGCTAATTAGGTGATTTAGGACAGGATTAGGGAATGGTTAAGGAATGGTCAATTCTTAAAGGAACATGCATTTTTTTATCTACTCAGCAGAGTTCACCAGGAAAAGGCTATTGCAGGCAGGGGCTGGGGGGGGGGGTGCAGTCAGGGTGGCCTGAGGGTTGTCCAGTCTGCTCCCAGTCAATGTCTTGTTTGACAAGATAGATGTAGGGAATGTACATATGTCTTAAGTCTAGGATGCACATAATGAGGACTCCAGGATTCATATAATGAAGTAGGGAGTTGTTATAGATAGTCTGATTGGTACTGACTATCTTTTTTTTCATTAATTTATTTTGATTTATCAACAATCATTTCCATAAGCTTTTGAGTTTTAAATTTTTCTACCCTTCCCTCCCCACCTCTTTCCCCAAGATGGCGTGTAATCTCATATAGGCTATACATATACATTCCTACTAAACATA
>NW_020954575.1:15148511-15149486 GCF_900497805.2 Vombatus ursinus | reverse complement strand
GTTTCACATTAGTCATGTTGTAAGGAAGAATTAGAACAATAGGAGAAACCACAAAGAAGAGGAAACAAAACAAAACAGAAGAAAAAAAAAGAGCAAATAGTATGCTTCAATCTGCATTCAAATTCCATAGATCTTTCTTTGGATGTGCATAGCATTTTCCATCATGAGACTTTTGGAGATGTCTTAGATCCTTGCACTGAATATCTTTATGAGCCAGTACAAAGCCAGTTCAAATTAATAATTTCTACTGGTGTGGTTTGTTACTATACAAGGAAGAGAGATAAGTGTTTTGTCAGGGCACACTCATGAGTAATTGCTAGGCATAGTGTCCTTGGGCTGAGGAGAAACTGCCATAAATAGTGTTTTTGAGGCTAGAGGGAAATACGATCTCGGACTTGGGGTCCAAGCACAAGCACCCAAGCACGCTGTCAGTAATATGGAAGTTGAGAAAAGAGGAGGGTTTAGGAGAAGAAGATAATGACTTCTCTTTTAGACATGTTAAGTTCAAGATGCTTATGGAACATTCAATTTGAGATATCCAAAAGGCAGCTGGTGATGCAGGACTATAGCTCAAGAGAGAGATAGAGGCTGGATATATCAATGTGGAAATCATCTGCATAGAGGTGATGAGTAAATCCATGGGAACTGATAAGATCAGAGAGAGAGAGAGAGAGAGAGAGAGAGAGAGAGAGAGAGAATAGAAGGAAAAAGAGAAGAAGGCCTAGGACAGAATTTTAGGGACACTTAACTAGGATACTCATCATTAGTGGACATAATATGGATGAGGAGCCAGCAAAAAAAAAATAATAAAAATGACAATTCTACCTAAGTTAATTTACTTATTCAGTGCCATACCAATCAAACTACCAAAAATTGTTTTATAGAGCTAGAAAAAAATAATAACAAGTTTCATTTGGAAGAACAAAAGGTCAAGAATATCAAGGGAATTAATGAAAAGAAATGCAAAGGAAGGTG
>NW_020954575.1:15147989-15148411 GCF_900497805.2 Vombatus ursinus | reverse complement strand
ATATTTCAAAGCAGCAATGATCAAAACTACTTGGTACTGGCTAAGAAATAGAGTGGTGGATCAGTGGAATAGGTTAGGTAAGTGAGACACAATAGTCAATGACTATAGTAATCTACTGTTTGATAAACCCAAAGATTCCAGCTTCTGGGATAAGAACTCACTATTTGAGAAAAACCGCTGGGAAAACTGGAAAAGAGTATGGCAGAAACTAGGCATAGACCAACACCTTACACACTATACCAAAATAAAGTCAAAATGGGTACATGATTTAGATATAAAAGCTGATACTATAAGCAAACTGGGAGAGTAAGGAATAGTTTACCTGTCAGATCTATGGAGAACAGAAGAATTTATGACTAACCAAGAGATAGAGAACATTATGAAATGCAAAATGGATCATTTTGATTACATTAAATTGAAAA
>NW_020954575.1:15147689-15147925 GCF_900497805.2 Vombatus ursinus | reverse complement strand
CTGCACAAGGTCAATGCAACCAAGATTACGAAGGAAGCAGAAAACTTGGAGAGAATTTTTACAACCAGTGTCTCTGATAAGGGCCTCATTTCTAAAATATATAGAGAATTAAGTCAAATTTATAAGAATGCAAGTCATTTCCCCAACTGACAAATGGTCAAAGGATATGAATAGTCAGTTTTCAGAGGAAGAAATTAAAGCTATCTATAGTCATGTGAAAAAATGCTCTAAATCAC
>NW_020954575.1:15136911-15147519 GCF_900497805.2 Vombatus ursinus | reverse complement strand
GAAAGGACCCATATGTACAAAAACATTTATAGCAGTTCTTTCTGTGGTGTCAAAGAATGGGAAATTGAGGGGATGCCCATCAGCTGGGGAATGGCTGAACAAGTTGTGGTATATGAATGTAATGGAATACTATTGTGCTATAAGAAATGATGAGTAGGCAGATTTCACAAAAACCTAGAAAAACTTGTATGGACTGATGCTGAGTGAAGTGAGCAGAACAAGGAGATCATTGTACACAGTAACAGCCACGTGGTGAGATGACTAATGTTGATAGACTTAACCCTTCTCAGAAATGCAAGGATCTAAGATATCTCCAAAGGTCTCATGATGGAAAATGCTATCCACATCCAAAGAAAGAACTACGGAGTTTGAATGTAGATCGAAGCATACTATTTGCTATTTTTTTTTCTGTTGTGTTTTGTTTCCTCTTTCTGGTGGTTCCTTCTATTGGTTCTAATTCTTACTTACAACATCACTAATGTGAAAATATGTTTAATAGGAATGTATATGTAGAGCCTATATCATATTGTGTGCTGTCTTGGAGAGGGTGGTGGGGAGGGAAGGGGAGAAAAATTTAAAACTCAAAAGCTTATGGAAGTGATTGTTGATAAATCAAAATAAATTAATAAAGTCAAAAAAAACCAATGAGGTCAAAAGACAGAGTGAGATGTTCTCAAGCAAAAGAAAAGATGGAATAATAGAAGATTATGATCAGAAAAAGGAATCAAATAATAGATACCCGAGTTGCTCAATTCTTAGAGCTGCCGTGAACTCCCTCCCTCCCCCCTTCCAGAAGCATGAGTTTCTCAGAAGCACAGATAAGTAATTTCATCAAGAACTTTGTGTAACTATCCACCAAGACCAAGATGGTTTGTGTAACCACCCCCAGGTGGGAGCACCTTCCTGGCCTCATTGATTTCATCACCGTCATTGATTCTGTCTTTCTCCTAAAGAGCATTATACCTGAAATCCCCCAGTAATATCTTTAATACCTTTTCCCTTCCCTTTCCAGATGTGCTGTGTAGGTGCCAGTACCAGCCTCAGGGGTTTAGGGGAGCAGGAGGAAGGTATGACTGGGACAACTGCCCTAGTTTGGAGGTATTTCTCCCAGCTCTAGAGTTCACCTCTGGTAGGTTGCCCAGGTACTTTTCTCTTTTCTCTCCCTCTCTGTGCCTCTGGCTGTCTCCTGTTTAGTCACATGGGTTTCCCTCAAACATGACAAATAAAGGAGGCCTACTGCTTTTGTCTTTGAATGACTTGTTTCATTTTTTTGTGACACCCTTTTATTTCCTGACAGTAACAGAAGGTAAACAGATTATGGAATGGATTCTGAAATAAAACCATAAAAACCTAATAAGTGCTCACATTTATATGGAGTTTTAAGATTTACAAAGCACTTTTCCTCACAACGGCTGTGGTAGGGAAATACTACAATGTGGAGGGCCACAGAAAAGGAGTAACCCATGTTTTTACAATGCCATAAAAGGAAAAGTCTGATTCTATAATCCCCCGTCGAAATTCACATGCTATTCATATTTAGCTCCTACATACACCTCCCAGTTAAGTCACATCTATCTTTCACATCACACATTTCTCTCATGTCTCTGCCTCCTCTTGAACCTTATAAAAGATTATTTCAGTATATGTCACAAAAGCATTTTGGTATTGTTCCATCCAACCATCCAGTGAGGGTATATAAACCTTTCCTTTAAGGGGTGTTTTCTTTTTCCAGTCATTTCAGTCATGTCTGACTTTGTGACCCTATTTGAGGTTTTCTTGGCAAAGATGCTAGAGAGTTTTGCCATTTCCCTCTTCAGCTCATTTGACAGATGGTGAAACTGAGGCAAACAGCATGAAATGACTTGCCCATGTTCACACAGCAAGTAAGCATTTGAGATGGTATTTGAACTCAGGTCTTCCAGGCCCAGTGCTCTATCCACTGCACCACCTGGATGCCTATGGTCTAAATCAGGATTGGGACAATATCAATCTTGTCTAACAGACAAGATTGTATCTAAAAGAGCAGGAAGGAAAGAAGTATTTATTAAGCTATAGAGAGACATAAGTATACATATGTCTCTATATATGGATATGTAAGTATCTATAACTAAGTATAGGTAAGTATATCTATATGTAGATACATATGTATACTTTTGTATATATAGAGACATGTACACATCTCTCTATATAATAGATACATATATAACATATATGTGACACATGTCCTTATATTAAAAGGTATGTTAGGTATATTATATATAATATATATTATTATGTAAGGCATTTATTTTTTATTTATTTAATTTTTTTTTTTTGGCTAGGCAATTGGGGTTAAATGACTTGCCCAGGGTCACATAGCTAGTAAGTAACAAGTGTCTAAGGCTGCATTTGAACTCAGGTCCTCCTGACTCCAGGCCCAATGCTCTATCCACTGCGCCACCTAGCTGCCCTATATATAAAGCATTTATTATGTACCTACTGTGCACCAGACCCTGTGCTAAGCACTTTACAAATATTATCTCATTAAATCCTCACATAACCTTGAGAAGTAGGTGCTATTACTATTTATATTTTATAGTTGAAGAAACTGAAGCAGACAGATGTTAAGTGACTTCCCCAGGGTCACAAAGTTGATAGGCATCTGAAGGTATCTGAGGTTTTAAACTCAGGTCTCCTTGACTACAGGCTCAGTGCTCTATCCACAGTGTCACCTAGCTGCCTCTAAGGCTAAGGTTTAGTGTTGGCTATTCTAAATGGGTGCAGCCACCTCAGGGCTAATAGGAATGGATACACCTATGTGGCTGTAGATCTCTATCTGATGCTGTGTATACTTTAATAAACATTTCCTATCTTGTAACTCTCATATAAGTGATTTTAGCACCTTGAAATTTGAACTTGAGTACTGATCAGCTCATCTATCAAGCTACACACACAAACATTATGTTCCCCAATTCATAGATAAAGGGGTGCCCAACTGGATTTCAGCAAAGTTGAATATTCGGAGGGGCAAAAGGCAGAGCCATTGAAATGTAAAGAGAAAGCCCTATCAAATGTGAAGAAAGCACCCCACACCTTAGAAAAGGTCTGAAGCTTAACCTTTATAAGTTCACCTATAAATGAAAAGACAGGAACTGATACTGAATTTGCTATTTAGGCACAGATTGACTTCATATCTTTGACCCCATGCACTCATCAGCATAGGACCCAAATGAGATTCTGGGAAGTATCACTGATTGCCATAAACAAAAATGTAGTTTTTCACTGAGGTAATCTACTTTGAACCAGAAAAAATGGGTGAGCAGGAGAGGCTAAACCTCTCTCATCTCCTTCCTGGGGATGACAAACTTCAGAGGCAAGGTGAGAGACTCAAAGAAGAGAGGCTTCTGTCAGTTCTAAGCTAAGGGCTTTTGCTCTTGCTAAAAGAGCATAGGAGGATTCCAGCTGAAAAGAGCACTGTAACACCCAGTCAAGCCATGAGCTGGGTGGCATTGTGGATAGAGCACTGGGCATGGAATCGAGGAGACCTGAGTTAAAAACCTCAGATACCCTCATGTTAACGGTTTCATGGTGTGTTGTGGGAATCATTTCAAAAGAATTCACAGACTCAGACCATCTCCAATACAAGCAAAGGTATTTATTGAGAATTATACTCTCCAGTGGGCTGAGTACCAAGAGGAACCAGTAACTTCAGCAAGACAAGACAGGCAATTTTACAGTGTAATGATGCTGATTACACAGCAGAAATTATGAACATTAAAAAGGCAGAAAGGGTTTGTCAAGAGATTTAGGTAATTGGGGAGGAGTCCCAACCTTGGTGGAACTATGCATGTGATTACCCATAATGCATACAGAAAAACCCATTGAGAGGCATGTATGTATGATAATGATATTATAATAAGCCTCTTTATGTCAAAAATTCACTTAAATAGCTTTTGCTATTACTGCATAGGTGCCTACTTAGGGAAAGTACCTTCTATTGTTTTGGGGTACACATCCTGCTTGGATATTCTGGTGGTGCTGCTTTCTGATTGGCTGGCTATAGTGGGCCTGTCTGAGATTAGATGGATGTGGTTGCAGTTGAGTGCATGGACACACCTACTGTTTCTGTGACAAATATGAGAATTGGGTCTAGGGGCAGTGGCTAGCTAGAGGCAGTGGCTAGGATTTCATTATATCAGGCCTGCACAACCTGTGGACCTCAAAAGGATTTTGGGTGGCCTGCGAAAAATGTAGAAGAAAACATCCTCTATATTTTTTGCAGGCCACCCAAAATCCTTTGGCATACCAATGGGCTGTAAGTGGCCTGAGGGCCACAGGTTGTACAGGCCTGCATTACACAGACATGCCTGCTGTTTTAGTGAGGCAGTGAGGCATATATGAGGACAAATATACATATGTCTCTATATATAGATATATAAGTATCTATACATAAGTATAGATAAATATATCTATATGTAGAGACATATGTGTACTTTTGTATATATAGAGACATGTACACGTGTCTCTCTATATAATAGATACATATATAACATAAAATGTTGTAGTCTACCCACACCCATTTTGTGCCTCTCTATTGCCATTTGGATGATCTGGCACAGGACTGATAGCAGACTATCTTTGCTAGTCTGTGATAGCTGCCCCTCCCCTTTTGCCAGATGGTGAAGGCTGATCTAAGTTTTCCCAAATTCTCCAGCATTCTCTTTTCTTTTACAATCCTCTTGTCGGAGATACTTATCTCTGGGTAGGGGGTGGGGAATGCTAAGGAATCTGGATTGGGAGGAAGTGTTTTAGCAGAGGGTGAGCTCCTGGAATTACTCCTAGTCTCAGAAGTTTTCTCCAATAATCCTAAAATGATCAATTTCCCAACTTCTTAATGATTAATCTCAAAACCTCTAGAATCTGCTAAGATGTCTTTAGCTGTATCCAACTTTTCACTCTAGGTCTAGGCTGGCCAGGCCTGGACCCACAAGGAAAGGAGTTTTACAGGTTTGTTGTTTTCCTAGCTGCAGCCCTTAGAAGTCTCTGGCTGCCTACACTTTAAATCTTACAAGGTACAAATACAGAGACACACAATGACAGACAAATCAACAGGACAAATACAATACAAACATAGTGACATAGTGCACACTTAATGACAAAGAGAGAGGGAATTAGAGGCTTGTTAAAAAACCCCCAACACAAATTAGCTATTATTATTATTCCAAGGAAGGGGGGTTGGAGAATTTGCAAGGATCCAACACCTGATAGTGTAACTGGATCTTGTAAGCCTTCCTCAAAGTGCCCCTGAGGTTGTACATTTAAAGGGGCAAGTCCCAATGAGGTTAAACTCGGGGATCTGAGTCCCCATCAGGATCATAGCCTTTAAGGGAAAAGGGGAGGGGAAAAGGAATTATTCTGAGCCTGGGAAAGAGTGCTGAAGCAGCTTTGAGAGCCTAAAGGGAAGAGGCTTCTCCCTTTCCTTCTCCTTCAGCCATCTCAGCAATCCAAAGATGAAAACATTCCCACTCCTGGCTAGATGGTTTGTTGGCCTTTAAACTTAATTTGATTTTAAGATAAAGTAACTTTGACGGGTCAAGAGAACCCTATTGTGGCCAACATAATTTGGGGTTATCTTTAGTTAACTGACATCAGCACTAGCAATATTTGTGATCACCAGATTGGCAATGGCTTGACATAGAAGAGGAGGCAGTTTTGTTAATACGGATTTCTAGTTTTAGTTTCTGACTGACCTATAGCCAATTTCTCTAGATCTATCCTTACCTGAGGGGATCTAACAGATACGGTAGCCAGAGGTTCTGAACTTCGACTTGATCCCCAACCCCAGAGCTAGTTTAAAGGGAATTTTCTTTCTGACTTCAACCAAACTAGTGGGAGGCCAATGGAAGCTGGGAATAGGGGAAACTTACCCGATCCCTTCAAGGTTAGGACTCCAGGAAAAAAATGAATCCTGAGGCTCCTGAGCCACTAAGCGTTGCCAGGGTGGGCTGTTGTTTTCTCCCACCCCTTCAGTTCCATCCGAGTCACGGCACCATTACTATAGACCTGCTTGTTGGTTCAAGAGACAGCAAGCTAGGTGATAAGTAAATTCATATTGTTTTATTCCTTCAAATTGCAGGACATTTAAACCTTGACTTAGGATGTCTGTGTTAATTGATAGGCAAATGTCAGATCCAGGATATCTGTGTTTCCTTTACCACCATAGAATATCAAGATAAGAAAAGTCCCATTATTCAAGGTAGTGTCTGGGTTAAAGGCACCTTAGTGGTCATAAACAGAAGAATGCTCTTGATCAGTTTAGCTGCTGACACAGGAAGGAGCATTCTCAGTTCACTCAGGAAGAAAAGATTAATTCAGGTTTTTGGCCCTTATTGGGGCTCAATTGATCTTAAATGATTATTATTAATAAATGTTTTATATTTGAATGCTGTGGGAAACTTCAGTTTGTTTTCAAGGGGCTTATTGTATGTACTTACCTTTAGGGGAGAACTAAAAACAAACCAGATTCTTGCTTTCTAAGAGAGATTCTGAGTCAGAGCATAAGTCAAGGAAAGTATTACATATTTGAAAGTTCTCAAGCTATGAACTTGGGTTCACCGGGGTCCACTTCTATTAGTTCATCTACTGATTGATCAACAAGCATTTATCAAGCGCCTGTTATGGTCTAGGAACTGTGATAGATGATGAGAATACAAATGCTGAAGTAAGACAGTTCTCTTCCTTAGCTCCCTTAGGGAGCTTATTTTTTCCCCTAAACTTTAAATTACAAATGAATCCTTCTACCTAGCAAGATATCCCTTGAAACAAAGAACAAAAAAAAAGAGGGAAAAAGTAGCTCAGCAAAAACTAACCAATACATCAACTAACAGTACATACAATATTTCAAACCCATAGTTTCCTATCTCTACAAATAACATTTCCCATAGAAGCTTACATTCTGCTAGGGGGACATAAGATATATGAACATGATGAATAAGAGACAGTGTGGCCTAGTGAATAGATTGAATGGAGTTGAAACCTGGGTCCCAACCCTGCCTCTGAAACTTATTAGCTATGTGATCCTGGGCAGGTCACTTAGCTTCAGTTTTCTCATCTGCAAGATATCTCTAAGACCTCTAAGATTCCTTCCAACTCTAAATCTGTGGTCTTATAACATAGGGGAGGGGTGGTCAGGGAAAGGAGATCTGATGTAGCTACTCACGGGGATTGTGAATACAGCTATTGGGAAATAGGCTGTCATACTCCTTCCATAGCATTGATGGTATTAAGTTGAAAAAAAAAATGTTCCCAAAGCAAAGGGTGATAATCGAGGCATGGGAGTAGTAGTGGGGTCGGAGTTGGGATGAGGAGGTAAATTCAGGGTAGGCTCAGTGTCCTGGTGTGTGACTGGATGGGATGTGAAACTTGATCTGCCATCAACTAAATACATATTGGATTTGGTAAGTTTTTCCACTCACCTACCCCTCAATCGAAACAAGATAGCCTTAGGACAGAACCCTAAACCTAAGTGAAATAATTCCTCTAAGGTAGGGGTAGGAATGGGGAAGGGGGGAAATGAGCATTGAGAAACACAGTGCAATTGCTTGGAAAAATAATACGTAGCCCTGCTTCAAGAAAAAAAAAACTTGGAGACTCCTAAGCCAGAGGGAACATAGGATGCTAACAGAGAAGACAACCAGTAGAGAAAACAGGAGAGCACAGAGCCTTGGGGTGTGACTGAGGAAGGGAAAGGTACAAAAAGGAAAGTTTGCACTGTTTTCTTTTGTTTCTTTCAACATCTGCTCCTCCCCTGCTTAGGCCCTGGAGCCTGAGAGTTTGCCCAATCATGGTGGTGAGCCCAGGTAAGCCCATCCTTTGCATAAACATCTACAGTTGTTTCTTTCTTCTCTCCTATTATATTTTTGAACCCTCTTCCAAAGGTCCAGTCATTCCCAAGACCAGAAAGCAAAGCAGGAAGAACCTGGATCTTGAACCTGAGCTCAAACTCCAAGTTTCTTCTCACTATTTTGCGACTCACTGACCCTGGCAAAGGTTCTTAAAAAGGAACAAAGGTCATTTAAGGGAAGGGCCCCGTGGGATGAGCTTCTTTTGCAGTGGCACAAATCCTAACCTCTACAGTCAGACTAGAGAAGGTCCTACTAGAAAGGTTATTTCACTTGTTATCACTCCTTGAAAACTTATTCTCTTGTTGGTGGAGGAAGGTTCACTGTAGAAGGCCAGGACTGAGGGATTAAGATTCACACACACACACACACACACACACACACACACACATCCCTCTATGTACCTTCCTCTTTCTCTGGGACCAGGCCAGGGACTCTTTCTTGCTAGGCCAAGACCTAACTTCTGCCCTAATACCTCAGAGTTACTGGTTGGGGCGAAAGAAAGGGCTTAGATCTCCAACCTGCCCACCACACCTGAGACAATATACTGTAGTATTAAGAATGTTAGCTTTTGGGGCAGCTAGGTGGCACGGTGGATAGAGCACCGGGCCTAGATTCAGGATGGACCTGAGTTCAAATTTGACCTCAAACACATAACATTTACTAGCTGTGTGACCCTGGGCAAGTCACTTAACCCCATTGCCTAGCTGCCCAAAAAAAATCAAAGAGGAAAAAAAAAGAATGTTGGCTTCGCATATTATTTTTTTACTTCTTTCCTTTCTTTTTTGTTTGAGTCTTCTTTCACAAAATGACTAATATGGAAATGTTTTACATGATTGTACATATATAACCTATATCAGATTGCTTGCCATCTCAGGGAAGAGAGAGGAAAGGAAAGAAGGGATAGAATTTGAAATTCAAAACTTAAAAAAAAAACAGTGAATATTAAAAATTGTTTTTACATGTAATCAGGGGAAAATATTATTTTAAAAAATCAAGCAAAAGAATTTTAGATTTAGAGTCAGAGAACCAGGGTTTTAATCTGTGCACTGTAATTTAAAGAACAGATGGGGAAAGGGTTGAAAGACTTTATCTACTTCACAGTTTCCTCTGGGGCCAGCCCTGGTGCAGTAGGTAACAACTCAGCCTAGCAAACTGAAGCTAAATTTACAATTTTACTCACCCCTTGTTATGGGCTAGGATATCAGTGGAACTGGGGAGTGGCTAGGGTTAATTTTATTTCCAGGTAGATTGACAGCTGTAGGCCTTTTTCATAACAACACTATAAAAAGCAGTTTTTATCACTTTGCCAGGGTACTCATGAAACCTCAGGGAATCCCCTTGATGGTTTGATTGTTTTATTGTCAATTGTTCTAGACTTCTTGATGGTGGGTTTTTTCTTCCCAAAATGCTTTGTAACTGTCTTGAGAACTACTATCTGAAAGTAGAATATAACTTTAGCAAAAAAAAAATTGCTTTTTTAAATCTTCAGGTTCTGAGTGATTCATTGCACTAGATAAGAAAAAATGGAAAAAGCTACCCAGGCCATTCCCCAAATACACAGAAAGGGAAAAGAAACAAGGCAGTAGAATTCTCCCTCTCTCCCTTAGATGGCAAAAAGGGTGAACTGCAAGGGCTATCCCAAGCAGCTCCTTGACATGTTCGAGTGAGGTACCTTAAAATCCACCCTGCCTACCCGTGAAGCACCCTCACGTTGACCTTAAAGAAGGTGCTGAACTGGCATAAAGGGTGGGTACAGAGAATAGATTCATAGTTATAGAGCTTGGAGAGAACTCAGAGACCACCTAGTCCTAACCCTTTCATTTTACCAATGAAGAAAGTGAAGCCCAGAGGATAGTAAGGGTCAAGGCTTCAAACTTCAAATATCTTCGCCACAAAATATAGTCTTCAGGCTCCAGCTTCTGTGAAGTGGAAGAAAGATGTCAACATTTCCTTCCCAGGGATCGCAGGATCTTAAACTCAGTTATGGGAAGAAACTTCGTTGTCATTCTACAGGTGGGGAAACTGAGGCCCAGAGAGGTTAAGTGACTTGTCTTAGTTCACGCAGGTAGTATAGTCAAAATACTTCTTTTTTTCTAATAACTGCCTAACCTAATCAAGCAATTGACCCACCAAGTAGGAAGTCCAACTAAAAAATAAATAAATTAATAAATTCTGAACAAAAAAATGAAGGACAAACAACTCACAGAACCATTTCCAGGGCAGACAGACAGGATCTTTGCTCCTGGGTACTGATACCTGTATTTACAATACTGCATTTTTGATTGGAGCTACCCTCATAGGGCCTCTCCAGCATTATTCTCAGTGTGTCAAAGAGTTTCTGCCACCAACTGAATTGAGAGTATCTTGCCTGCAAGGTGGCTTGGTGCATAGAGTACCAGGCCTGGAATCAAGAGGGCTCATCTTCCTGAGTTCAAATCTGGCTTCAGAGACTTACCAGTTGGGTGACCCTGGGCAAGTCACTTAACCCTGCTTGCCTCACTTTCCTTATCTGTCAAATGATCTGGAGGAGGACATGGCAAACCACTCTAGTATCTTTGCCAAGAAAACCCCAAATGGGGTCATGAAGAGTCAGACACAACTGAACAACTACAAAGAATCCTGCCTGCATGCTAATTGCTCCTGGTGGAAAAAAAAAATTGGTTAAGTCTATCAATATTAGTCATCACACAACGTGGCTGTTATTGTGTACAACGTTCTCTTGGTT
>NW_020954575.1:15133897-15136901 GCF_900497805.2 Vombatus ursinus | reverse complement strand
TCTAATCAATAGTGATTTAGAGCATTTTTTCATGTAACTATAGATGGCTTTAATTTCTTCTTCTGAGAACTGTCAGTTCATATCCTTTTTGTCCTTCATTTTGGAAGAAGACTGTGACATCAGAGAGGTGATGCCATGACACACACGTGAATTGGATTTAAGTGAGAAAGGGCTGTGCAAAGTCACCAGCCTCACTTTCTCCTCTGGAGCCATCTGGGTCTAGTGGCAGGATATAGATCAGGACAACTGGAGATGGCCCTGGATTCAGTTGGAGACCTTGGCTGTTTAAGCTAAGGTCTTTCCCAAGTCTCAATTTGACCGAGGCAGAGCCCATTCAGTGATTAAGGCTAGGTAACTAGTGAGGCAGAGCATGGCCTCTTTGCCTAGTTAAAAAAAAAAAAATCAATCCAAGAGAGGAAGACCCTCAGGGCTTCTGGCCAAAACAGAAACACTGGCTAATACATCCTCTCTGAGGCAATCAGAGTCCAAACAATGATCCTTACCTGTGGGTACTCTGCCCAAAGGAATGTAAATTTTAATCCCTAAAACCTTTTTTTTTCCCCTTAAGGACCATGCCTTAAACCCAAATCACCCTGGCTCTCTTTGATTAGCCAACAATGGGTCCCAGGACAAGTCCCGCTCGGTTCAGTAAGTAGACTTGCTTTATAACACCTCCTGAGGTGCTTTGCCATAGGCTGGAAATAACATTAATATCCAGTTTTCTGAAAAGAAATAAGAGCTTAATACTGCCAATTCCTGAATATACATAGGCATTGGTGAACAAAGTTTCCTCCCAGGCTTCTGTAGTGTCTGCAACAGGGGTTCTTAACCTTTTCCCTTCCCAGAACAACGGTTTGTCGCCTACATTTATAAATAATGATGTAATTTTTTTCTTTCTAAGTTCACAGACCCCTTTCCCTTTAAATCTATCCATGGATGCTTTGGGGATAGGGTGTGTATACCCTGTCAAGAACCCCTTGTCTACAAGCATTTTTTTCTTCACCTTTGCTAAATTGTAAGTACATATTCTAAAGGGCAAGTTAGGTCTCAAAGTGGATAGAGCACTGGGCTTGAATCAGGAAGAACAGAGTTCAAATATGACCTCAGACACTTCCTATCTGTGACATCATTGTCACTTCCCAATTACTCCTCCTTTCTCCCACAGAACCTTTTCTGGCAACAAATTAGTACAGTGGAGCAAAATGAATTGCCACGTTGGCCGTGTTGGAAAACAAGTGCCTCATTTCTCACCTGTAGTCCACCACCTCTTAGCTAAGTGAGCAGAGGCATGCTTCGACAAATTATTCCCAATGCTTTATTCTTAATACAGGGTTTAGGACTGGAAGGGAAAGATGTGCCCCTGCAAGAAGCTCGAGATGGGCGGAGGCTGGGATGGTTCA
The DNA here is from genome assembly GCF_900497805.2 of Vombatus ursinus. Lineage (NCBI taxonomy): Eukaryota > Metazoa > Chordata > Mammalia > Diprotodontia > Vombatidae > Vombatus > Vombatus ursinus. Next base: position 15,135,501 of record NW_020954575.1, on the reverse strand, counting down.
GAAGCGAAAGTCATACACCTTGAGCCTAGAGGAGCGGATAGACACGCTTCTTCCCTTCCACACTTGTTTTGGCTTTTCTTTGTATCCCCAGTGCTTGGCCCAGTGCTTGGTATATAGAAGGTATTTAATAAATGTTTGAGGACTGACAGGATCTGGCCAGTGAAGAGAGTCCCCTCCTCCCTCTCCAATTCCGGATTAAGAAGGGAACAAAAGGGCAGGTCCCGTCCCAGTCACCTATAAACCCGACGTGGACCCCACCCATTCCTGAAGGGATCCGCACGACAGACCATCACCCCCCTCCCGCCAAACGACACTCCTCAGTAGTACAGAAGAGAGATGAGGGGTTTCCGGGATCTAGAAGTCTTGGGGGCCGAGCAGGGAGGCGGGGTGGCTGGGAGACACTCCCTCGCCCCGCCCCCACTCCAGTCCTGGGGTGCTGCCATAGGCTAGGAACTCCCTCCTCCCCCTTTCTCGCTACTTCCCCCCCCTTCTCCTCATCCCCCCCACCCCACCCAGCCTCCAGTTGCTTTAAAAGTTTAGTCGCTAGTCTGGGCTGGGGGTGCTGACTGTAGCAGAGTCATGGCTGTCTCGTTTGGGGTGCGACGGTTGGGGCGGTTGCCAGCTGGGGTGATGGGGGTATTAGGGGTTCGCTCAGCTTTAGTGCCTGTCCGGGGCTGGCGGAGAGCGGAGTTCCAGGGAATCCGCCTGCTCAGGTACCGGGAGCGGGGGCAGCGGGGGGAGCTGGGGATGGGGGTGGGGGACGGTGTTGGGGTGGCCCGGTATGTAGGAGGCAAATACTCTGGGGGCACTTGGGGTCGCGGGGAGCTGCGAAACTCCAACCCATGGCGGGGTATTCTGCGATTTCCTCGGGATGCTCTGCGCTCTGGTCCCAGGGTGTTCTGTAACTGTCGCCTCCCCCAACCTTTCTGTGCCCAAACTCCGGAGTTTCTTACTGCCCTTCTCCCCTCTTCCCCCCCCTTACTTCTTCGCTCCTATCCTGGCCAGGGCTGCCGAGCTCGGTCTGGCCTGCTTCTTTTCTGATTGGAGTCAGAGCAACTATCCCTCTGGGGCCCCAAGAGGTTACGACCCTCTATAGCCTGCTAAGATCATCAGGCCTGAGGTGGAAGTAGGAGAGGGAAAGAAGTCATCCCTTCCGCTGGGCTCTCCCCAGTCAACAGCCTTGGGTTCTTATGTCTTCAGTGGTAAAACCCATACACTTTTTAGGGGAGCTCTCTTGCATCACATTTTTTACACTTGTTTCAGTTAATGGGGATGGGGTTTAGGGTATTAAGTGGAGTGAATTGGAAATAACTTTCAAATTGTGACCTCACAAATGTTGAATCTGCAGAGCTCTCCCTGATTTCTTGTTCCTCACTGATTTCCTCTTCATTCCCCATTGGTCTGAGTTGAGAGTCCTTTGCTGTGGGGGTCAACTGCTGAGTGAGAATGTTTTTTCAGGAGTTAGACAATGTCTATATTTACTCCGTGGATTTCTGAGGCCTTCAAGTGGGAGGCCAGGGTAGGCTCAATTGGTACTGATTGAGAACTCTTGAGTCCCAGCCTCCCTACATGTACAGCGGGGGGGGGGGGGGGGGGGGGGGGGG
>NW_020954575.1:15111661-15133852 GCF_900497805.2 Vombatus ursinus | reverse complement strand
TAAGTGCTGGAAATAGAAACACAAGCAAATAAGACAGTCCCTCCTGTCAAGGAGCTTACTCTCTAATGGGGGAAGACCACACATAGAGGGGATGAGAAGCAGGTCCCCAGGAAGGGGGTAAGACTTGCTTACTGTCTTACAAGTTGGAGACAGCCAGAAAGTGAATTCAGTTTGGCATGACATAAGCATGGCTGTGGACCTTCATGAAATGGTGGTCAGGCTTAAGGACTCACTAGTTAGGAGAGCAGGCCTCAGGGAGACCTTGTGGATGTAGAAGATGGCAGAGCAAGACTCTATCTCATTGACTGACCGCAGAGGTGAGGAGAAAATTAGGAGGATGCTAGGTCTGAAAGTGAATTAAATAAAGAAAATTAGAGGTAAAATAAGACAAAATCAGTTTGGACAGTTGAGCTACATGGATACAAAAAATCTGAAGTTGCCTGGATGGGTCATATTCTGAGAAAGAAGGAAGCGTTGTAGTCAATTCCCTGATACTGAAGGTATTCTCAGAGGTTGGGTGACCACTTGTTTCTGATCCATGCACAGGGACCCCTTGCCTCAAGACCTCTGAAGTATGTTCCAAGCAATGGTGGATTTAGCCATGAGTTAAGTGAGCTACAGACTAGGGGAGGGGTCTTTAACCTTTTTGTGTGTCTTGGATGCCTTGGGCAGTCTGGTGAAGCCTATGGACCCCTTCTCAGGATAATGTTTTTTAAATGTATAAATAAAATGAATAAGATTGCAAAGGGAAAAAAATTGCAAAGGAAACCAATTACATTGAAATACATTTGTCAAAATATTCATACAAAATTAACAAGTTTACAGTAGCCAGGGTAGGAATCTCAGGATTGGGGTCTCATATTACTTCCAGTATGGCTCAGGGAAAAGAACATTGGATTTGAAGTCAGGGAATCTCTGTTCGATCCCTGGCTTTCCCATATATTACCTATAAGACCTTGGGCAAGTCACTGGGCCTCAGTTTCCTTATCTCTAAAATGAGGTGGTTGGACTAGTTGATTTCTAAAGCTATGACCCAATGATTATGAGGGACATTTACATTTGAGACACATTTATTGAAGGTTCATTGCACTAGGGACCAGGAAATAAGGGTAAAGGTAAAACAATGTACCATCAAGGCTGGAGAGGAACACATACTCGGACAAATAAATACTATATACACACAAAATAATTTCAAAAAGAAGAGACCAATAATAATGGGTAGCGGGAGGGAGAGGGGAATCAACAGAGGCATCAGGTATAAGATAGCAACTAATCAGTGCTTAATTAGCTCCTCATAATTATAGTGCCTTCACTATTAATTATTTCCCATTTATTTTGTATATAGCTTCTATGTTTGTTTGCATGTTTTCTCCCCCATTAGGTTGTAAGCACCTCAAGCGCAGGAACTATCTTTTGCCTCTTTTTGTATCCCCCAGTGTTTAGCATGATGCCTGGCACATAGTAGGTGCTTACTAAATGTTGATTGATTAATTGGTGGAAACTGGTGATTCTAGGGGGCTTGAGGGTAAGAAGGAAGTACATTTTATCCATTACTAACCAGATGTGTTTTTTTAACTAATGAAATTGCTCCTGCATAATTTACTTCATCTGCATGCCAGAAGATGCTTTCTGATTATGAGATTTTGTAATGATTAAATGTTATTTTGTGCTCTTTTTTTCCTTTTTTTTTTTACGTGAGGCAATTGGGGTTAAGTGACTTGCCCAAGGTCACACAGCTAGTATGCGTCAAGTGTTTGGTCTGAGGCCTGATTTGAACTCAGGTCCTCCTGACTTCAGGGCGGGTGCTCTATCCACTGCGCCACCTAGCTGCCCCCTTTTTCTTTCTTTTTTTTTTTAAATAGCATGGGCCTCTAAATCTTGACCTAATGTAGGGCCTTCAGCTACGTTTATCTCGTTGAGCTTCTAATTCCATTGTATTCCAATAGTCTGTGATTCTTAGGTTAAATTAAAACCTCCATTCTGATATTTCATTTTTAGTAAGTCAATAAACATGCATTAAGCACCTACCATATATGTGCCATATACTGCTAACACTAGTGAGAGAATTTCAGGGAGAACCTGACTGATCAACAGAGTTGGGATTGGAAAATGAGGCTACCTCAGGAGTCACTAGACCCTGCTTTTAGGCCTTTTCCCTAGTTTGCACATTAACCGGCTGTGCTGATCTTAGAAAAGCCATTTTCCTCTATGAGCCTCAGTGTCACCAGGTTTCTTCCAGGTCTAGAACTCTGAGAGACCCAACCTGGAGGCCCAGGGTATAGACTACTGCTTCCTTTTCCCTGGGCCAAAATGAAATACACATACACCCTCCCCTTTTCTTCCCACAACACTATCCCCTTTGCCTCTAATCCTAACAGAGGGATTCTTAACCTGGGGGTCCATTAATTTTTTTCTTAATATTTTGATCCTCTGACACAATTGTTTCCCTTAATTATCCTAAGTATTTTTGTTATGATTTAATTTTCCTTATTAGTTTTTGAAATATGATGTCTAGGCTCTTTTTTTTGGTCATGGCATTTTCCAGGTTAATTTTTTTGTTCTATGAAATACTTTAAAATCTCCCCTACTTTTTTAGTCTTCTGACTTTGTTTAAATGTTTCTTGTGTTCCCATGGATTTGTTTGGCCTGTTCTACTTTTCAGGGATTTTTTTTCTTTTGCTTAGGCAAGATTTTGTACATCTTATGCCAAGCTATTAATTCCCTTTCCAATTCTTTCTTCTTTAGCTCTCAGGTTCTCATTTCTTTACCAGTTTTTTCCTCTAATACCTTCATTTCATTTATTAAAACATTTTTCAACTCTTCATCTCTTGCAAAAATTGTAGTTGAATTTGTGCTCAAGCTGTATTTTCTCTATTTAACCCTTTGATGTTTTTAAAAAATTTATATACTTTCAAAAATATAAAATATATATTTTTAAATGAAGCTTCTTAAATTTAATAATTTACTGTAAATTTATGATTTTTTCCTGTGTTGAAATTTTGTTGATGCAATATTACATCATGTAACCATATAGTATATTGTAAACAAGTTATTACACACACATATTCCTGCTGATGTATGCTGAACTTTCCAACAATGTGCCACCCACTCCCCTGCCAACACTTTCTTGTTAAGACCTGTTGGCAGACTTGACCACTGATCTTGCATTTTGTGTGTTTATTTGGAAAATGATGTAATCATTACAACTTCAACTCTGTTACACAACAGATGAAACATGTAAGAACAGTTTTTCAAAAAAAATTTTTTTCTTCTCTTCTTTCCTTATACTTCCACTGCCCCCTTATTTTTATTCAATGCCCCCCAATTGCACCTGAGACTATTACTGCCCCCCCATAGTTCCATTGCCCCCAGGGGGGCAGTATTGCCCACTTTGGGAACCTATGGATAGCCTGCAATCCCTTCTCACTCTCAAATGTCACCATTAGGCACTGGTCCCCTCCTCAGTCAGCTCTAAATCTGTTACCTAGAACTGAGTAGTGAGCTGCTGGTTGGTATATACCTGCCTCTTACACGAAACTGGGCCTCTTTTCTTTGCCTCTCCCTGTGGTGGGATTCTCTATAGGGCATTGTTCATTAGACACCCTTCCCCAGTGTCTGAAAACCTCTTGTTGTGTCTCTCTATGTTGACCTTTGCTGGAAAGGTGATTCACTGTAATTTTTTTTCTTGGCTTTCCCAGTCTGGACTTGGTCTGATGCATTTCTGCTTGTTTCACTACACATTATATCAATTCATATGTGGGTTTCCATGCTTCTTTGCATTCATCATGTTCATCATTTCTTATCACAGTAATATTCCATTATATTCATATATGACAACAAATTTAGTCATTCCCCATTTGATGGGCTCTTTCTAGTTCTAGTTTCTAGCTTCTAGCTCTTTGTTACCACAAAAATATATATCTACATATATATGTATGTGTATTTATATATATGCACACATATACACATATGTATATGTATACAAACATATATATGTGTGTGATATATGAGACTTTCCTTCCTTCCTTTCTTTTTTCCTCTCCTTCCTTTCCTTCCTCCCTTTCCCTTCTTTCTTCTTCTTCTTTTTTTAATCAAAGACCCCCTTGGCGTACATGCCTAGCAGTGGAATCTCTAGGTCAAAGGGTATGGACATTTTAGCCAGTGTGTATAATTTTGAACCTTTTCTGAGCCTGAGTCAACATTGCTCAATGCTATTTTTTTCTCTTTTTCTCCCTGTTTTGTTTCTCATTTAACCCAAATTCAACTTTGCATGAAGGCTATCTCTTTCCAAGCATAGGGAGGAAAAGGAGACACTTAAAATCTTAGTACTAGTCTGTAACCCTTAGAGTCTGGACTTGGAAGGGTTATCTGTGCCTCTGGCCCCATAGAAATATTCTGTCCTAACCTCTGGCAACAAGGAGAGTCTTAGGCACTGAGACTTACTTTTTATACTCTGAGTTTCTCAAAGGAATTGCCCGCCACAGCTCCAGAACACTCCAGGAAAGGAGGCTAGTATGATCAAGAGTTTTTCCAGAGACACCGCAGCTCTGCTCCCTCCCTGACAGATCCTCATAGCCTGGCCTAAGAATTTGTTTTCTCTCTGCCTTTTATGCCCCACTCCCCATTAGCTAGCATCAGAGGTCTTCACTCTTTGACATGTGTTCTTTGGAAAGGTGATTGAGTTCAGGTATGGTGGCCCAATATCTAGCCCTTAAGGCTGTAACTGTTATTCTCACTTATCTTAGGGGCCAGAAGTGAGGGTAGAATCTCTTAACTGCTGATAGAGGTAGGTTGGGAGAAGGAGGAAATGTAGTGCTTTGTGTCCTAGAATGTGTGGTAACATACACCACCGCATCCCACCATGGGGAAAATAAGACCCTTGACAGCATCTAGGCAATTTGCTAGGACAGTCTTCAGTCTGGGCAGAATTGCCACTCATTCCCTTCTCTGAAAACTTTCCAGGTAGTAAAAGTGTCCCACCTACTTGGTCTTGCCCTGATTCTTCCCATAGGAGTCCCTGGCTCTCTTTAGCAACCAAGCCAATCCCAACTGCCCACGTTATACTGGGTTAGAGTCTCCCTTAGAGATAACTACATGGATGAATTTCTTTGTCTCTCCATTTCACTCTGGGTCTTTTACCACAACCTCAGAAGTCCTTGCAAACACTTAAATGGGATGGGCAGTTATCCATCTAACAAAGGCTTTTGTATCTGCTAGTGGCACTAAGAGACATTTTGGGGGAAAGCAGCTAGGATATACACCTCAAAGGGTTAAAATTGTGGCTCAAACATCAGACACTAATAAAGAAAGGCAATACTATGTAATGGAAAATGCACTGGACTAGGAATAGGCTGGAGCCCTCAGTTCAAATCCTGACTCAGACATCCAATTGATTGATAAAACTATGAACACATTATTTCACCTCTCGTAGCCTCAGAGAAGAGGCAGTTGGGTGGTGTGGTGGTTAGAGCAGTCAACCTGGAGTCAGGATAGACCTGAGTTCAAACCCAGCCTCCGACACTCACTAGCTGTGTGACCCTGAGTAATTCACTTAACCTCTGTCTGCCTCAGTCTCCCCATAAAATGGAGAGAATAGTACCTACCTTTCAGGGTTGTTGTGAGAATCAAATGAGATAATATTTGTAAAGCACTTAAAGTGCTGTATAAATGCCAACTTATTATTTTTGAAAAAACATTTTACAAATCTTTGAGTGCCATATTAATATTAGTTATCATAATTAAGAAATATAATGGTCCCTTAGTAGCTATCCATCTGGCACTGTCAAGGAATAAGACATTCTCTGTAAGTGGATTTTGTAGACAACCATTCAAAAAATTTGCTTGTATTTTAATAACCATTGTGCTTCCGAAATTTCTAAGATGCGTTACTTACTCCCTGTCTCCTTAAATAGAGCACTGTTTAAATATGGAGTACTATTTGATGTTTTCTGGATGACTCAGGAACCATTATGCTAAGTTCTAAATCAGAGATGCTCTCAGTTTAGTGAGATATGTGGGTCTGGTGCCACTACACAGAGAATTTCTAGACTGTCATGCCTTTAGAATTCATAGTGTAGCCCATGCTCTGGGCTCAGTCCCCTGAGGGCAGCTAACTAACTATTCATCTCAGAGTAAGCTGGGGGATGGGTTTTCTAGCACAGTCAATCATTCATGAGCCCCACTAGTGTATTTCCCATTGCTTATCAAATTGGCAGATAGTGTTAAATCTCTTTTTAAAGAGAGAGTTAAAAAGATGGGATAGTAAAAAGAGTTGGTACAAAAACATCCCCCTAGCAGTGTAGGACACATTCTCTTACATGTCCAGCAGAGTCCAGCAGAATGTAGGTTCAAGTTTAGACATCACATGTGTCAAATAGTTAACTCAGAACTCTTATTTGGATGGAAGTCTTTTTTTCCCTTCCTTGAGTCCTCATAAGAATGTCAGATGGTGAGACAATACGTGCTCTCAGCCTAAATGCCTTCTTTCCCCCATCTCTGTGACAGGTGAGGAAGGGGCTCATCCAGTTCTATCTCTCTTATAGTGGTAGGGAAGAGTTAAAGAGAGAAGAAACTTCCTAGTCCAGCTGATTGGTGTATACGGTGCAGGTGCATGTAGTTCTGCCTTGGGCTCCAAGAGGGTGTGCCCTTGTAGAATCTTGAAGCTACTTTTCATTCACCCTGAACAGGAGATACTTGCTAAAGCTGCCTTTTTTTGTTTTATCTAGTTTGTAGGATGAGGGGATGCTCTCATAGGATGTATTGTTATTACTGATTAGACTCTCCAATAACACAGTCCATGCAGGAAGTGGGGAGGGAAGGGGAGGATGATATTCCCTCTAGGCTCATTCCCCCTATCCTTCTTGCTGCCCTCTTATTACAGGCACTAGGGTCTAGCTCCTCAAAGTGCTTTACCAAAACTTAACTCCTGAAGCAGTTGTTTGATTGTTTCTGCTGCATTCTCTTTCTTTGATATACATAGCCCAGAGGTATGTCTAATTCTTTCAACCAACCCTAATAATTTTGTCATCTGATTTCATCCAATAGCTCTAAGCCTTCCCAACTCGATTAACTAGATTATTCCCACATAAATGATGCCTTTGATCGATTAATGTAATAGAGGCTAGGATACCCATTTTACAGCTTTGATTCTGTAATTTAATCATATTCACTAATGTTAGCCCCAGGGCCACTTCTTTTATAATTAGACCATAAATTTAGAGATGGATATTACCTTTAGGAAACTGAGGGCTGGAGAACAGAATTTAGGGCTGGAATTAAAAACTAAGTCTCCTGATTTCACAGGCCAATTCATTTGCCAAATAGAGCAGTCTTGAAAACCAATTGTCCTAGGTCAAATTAATTATTATTCTGTTTATCTCAAATCTGAGGCAAGATCTAATGTGTTGTGTTATTGCAGAGAAAACACTGGGTTTACAGTCAGTGAATTAATGAAAAAAACATTTATGAAGGACTTAGCATTTGCCAGGCATTGTGCTAAGCCCTAGAAGTACAAATATTAAAAAAAAAGAGAGAGTATCTGCCTTCCAGGAGTTTGTCTTCTGATAGGGAAAGGCAACACATATAGGGAGAGTGCTGGTTAGGGAAGGGAGTTTTCATCTGAGAAGTCACTGGGATGGTGAGTTGATAGGATTGTCATAGGGCAGGCAATTGACTTGCCCTTTACAGAAGTAATGATACTATTGATTTGATTACTGTGACCAGAGGAAGAGGTAGAATGCGCGCGCGCGCACATGCAGGCACAGCACAGGCAAGAGGACCTTGCTGGCTAGATGAATGGGATGTGAAAGTGAAGCAATGTATATTTCAGTGCTTGGTTAAGAGTTTGGGGTTTGTTTTAGTCCTAAATTCATTAAGGGACTTTTGAAGGTTTTTTGAACAGAGGATGGTCAGACTTGTGCATCAATAAAATTATTTTTGGCAACTCTAGGGAGGCTGGATAGGAGAGGAAAGAGGCTAAAAGCAGGGAGAACAATTTGGAAATATGATAATCCAGTCAGGAGGTGATGAGGAACTAGGAGAGAAGATATGGAAGTGGAGAGATGGGGAAGATTGTGAGACATTTTATAGAGGTAGAATCGATAAGGCTTGACAAGTGATTAAATGTGGGCCACAATGGAAGAGTGAAGGATGACTCTGAACCTGGAGGAGAGCATAGTAGTGCTTTTGAAATAAATAGGGAAATTAGGAGAAAGGGGAGGTTTTGGGGGTAAGCTGATAAATTCCATTTTGGATATGTAAGGTGCCAGTGGTAAGGACCATGCAGGTGGTAAAGAACAATGGAAAGTTGATGTGTGACTGGAATTCAGGAGAGAAATTAAAACTGTATATACAGATTTGGGAGTTTCTGCATATTAATCAGTTGTTAAGCATTTATTAAGTACCTATTATGTGCCAGGTGTCAGAGATACAAAGACAAAAATAAGACAGTCCCTGCCCTCAAGAATTAGGATTCCTGAAACTTTTTCTTGTCTTATGGCTATGGCTAGCATTTCTAGAACTACACTGTATATCAAATAATAGAGTCAACAGTGGACATCTTTGCATTACTCCTGATCTTACTGGAAAGACTTCTAGCATTTTTCTTATGGATAATGCTAGCTCTTGGTTTTACATAGATTTTGCTTACCATATCAAGAAAAGCTCTTTTTACTTCTTTGCTTTTTTTTTAGTGTTTTTTTAAATAAATGGGTGTCATGTTTTATTCTTTTTCTAAATCTATTGGTATATTTTGATTTTTTAAAATACGATTTTTTATGTTGACAGTTTTTTTTTAAAATATTGGACCAATGATGCATCATCCCTGTATAAAGTCAACCATGTCATAGCATGTAGTCTTTTTGACATGTTGTGGTGGCTTTATTGCTAATATTTTTATTCAATATTTTTGCAACTGTATTCATTAGAAATATTTGTCATTTCCTCTATCTGTTCTTCATTTCTGACTTGTTTCTTCTTAGTTTAGAGATATTTATCTAAAATTTTCTTTCTCTACTTTCCTAGTCCCTATATTTGTCTCATAAAAGGAGTTTAATAGGGTCATTTTCTCTATTTTTTGCAAATGATTTATGTGGCAATGTAATTAATTATTCATTGAATGTTTAATAGAATTCAGTCATAAATTCATCTGGTCCTCTGGGTGTTTTTTTCCTGTGATTGGGTTATTCAGTTTCTTTGTTTCTTATTCTTTTTATCTGAGTGTTTTATGATCCTCTGCCCTTATATTTTCATAAGTATTGATCTATTTCATCTATCATTTGTCCTGACCTATAATTGAGCAAAATTATTTCTAATAATTTCCTTTATGATTCACTTGTTGTGAATTCTCCTTTTAATTCTTAAGCATGGTAATTTAGTTTCCTCTCAATTTTTAAAAAATCCAATTAACTAAAGGTTTATCTATTTTATTCATTTTCCTTCAAAAAAGTCACCTAGTTTTATTAATTCATTTGCCTTTTCTTTCCATTTTAAATCTTTGATTTTTCTGAATTGATTTTTTTTATTTAGCTAGGGTTTTTTATTTCTTGTTTTACTAGGTTTTTTGAGTTGTTGTATGCACAATTCATTGATGTTTTCTCTGAATCTCAATGATCTCACTGTTTCTGTCTCTCTGGCTTTGTCTCCCTCTTTTTCTCTTGTTGATGAAAGTCTTAAAAAACATAAAAATTTCCCTCAAGTACTGATTTGACTGCAATCCAAATGTTTTGGTATATTGTTTCATTGTTTTCATTTTTAAAAAAATGAAATTATCTATTGTTTTTCTAATTTGCTGTTTGACCCACATATTTTTAGGATTATATTATTTAATCTCCTTTTAAGTTTGAATCCTTTCTCCAGGAGTAGGTGAGCTGCCAAAAGGGTTATAGGATTTTGTGGCAAAAAATTCCAAGAAAAATCCAAGATTTTTTTCTCCTTTATTATACTTGCAGCATAATCTTGTGTGATCCTGATTATGATCCCTTGGTCCTTGAACTCCTTTTGACTTTTTTGGTTTTTTTGCAGCATTTTTCTTTGACTTGTAAGCTCTGGATTTTGGCTATGATATTCCTAAATGATCTCAGTTTGGGGTTTCTTTCAGGAGGTAATTGATGCATTTTTTCTGTAGTTTCATTTTGCCCCTAGATTCTAATAGATCTGTCAGATGACCTCTCCCAAAAGGCTGAACATTTCAAGGGTAGAAAGGACTTTCTTGGGGATTAAGGCTCATAAGTGGTAAAACAGGAGAGTGGAGTAAAAAGAACACTTGGCACTATAGTCAGGAGAGCTGACTTATATCAGCTGTGTAGACTTTGAGTTTTACCACTACTTATATGACTTTGGACCAGTCACTTAATTCCCCTGGGTCTCAGTTTCCTCTTCTATAAAATGATGGGGTTAGACAAGAGGCCCCTTCCAGTTCAGAAATCTATGGGGTTTTTTTTTTTTTGGTTTGTTTGTTTTTAGATGGAGAAAATGTCAACAATTCAAATTAAACTTAAAAATGTGTCTTATATACTCCACCCCCCCCAAGAGCTGGTTGTTAAACATTTACCAATAAACCCCTCCATGGCTTTAAGATCTATTCAAACTATAAATGAATGAGCCAATGATTGTGTGCTTTTAATATGCTAGCTATATACTCTCTTTGCTCAGCTGCACCTGCATTAATGAGCCCTGGCACAAAGATCCCTTCATGCTAGAGCCTGAGCAGCTACAGGTAAAGGATAGTTAGAAATGAAAAAATGAAAACAAACAAAATAAGACCAAGGGTTTGTCTCTACCAGAGAGTGCCAGAGGTAATGTAAGTAGATTAAATCTGTAAAATGAACTGGAAGATGGCAAACCACTCCAGCATTTTTGCCAAGAAATGGGGTCATGAAGAGTCAGACACAACTGAACAACAAAGGCACTAAAACCTACTTGAGATAAGTTTTGAATGGAGCTAAGGATTCCAAAGGTAAAGAAGGAGAGCATGGCACATTCCATGTATGAGGACAGTCAGCCTTTGCAAAGGCTCTGAGATGGGAGGTCACATTTATAAAATATGTGTCTAATAGGGCTTTGAATCCCATGAAACACAAATAAGGATCAGCTATGAGGCCATCCCATAAAATAGGTGCTAAGTTGCCCTGGTTGTTTCGTTTTTAAGGTTCACTGAATGAGTCCTCCTCAGTGGCTAATCATCCTCTTTCATTCTTTTCACTTTGTTTTATTGTTTCTTGATGTCTCATAGAAATCATTAGCTTCCTCTTGCCCAATTCTATTTTAAGGAATTATTTTTTTCAGTGACCTTTTGTGTCTCCTTTTTCATATGACCTATTCTGTTGTTGTTGTTGCTTTTTGGCCTATTCTGTTTTTTAAAGTGTTATTTTCTGCAGTACTTTTTGTGTCTCTTTTACCAAGATGTTAATTCTCTTTTTGTAATTTTCTTGCATCACTCTTGTTTCTTTTCCCAATTTTTCCTCTACCACTCTTATCTCTTTCTTTAACTCTTCTAGGAGTTCTTGTTGGGCTCATGTCCAATTTGCATTTTTTTCTTTGGGGCTTTGTTTGTAGCTTTCATCTTGTTGTCTTCTGAGATTGTGTCTTGGTCTGCCCTGCCACTGTAGTTACTTATTATGTTCAAGTTCTCTCTTTTTTTGTTATTTGTTAGTTTTCCAGCCTATTTCTTAAGTTTGGAATTTATGTTAAAATTGAACTCTGCTCACCTAGAGGTGAATCAAGTTTCAGGAGGGGTCCCTGCTCCCCTTCAGTCACAAGTTCTAGTGCTTCTCTGTGCTTTGGAATTGTGATCAATGTCCCTGTTTCCTTGTGACTGATCACAAGCACTCCTCTCCATCCTGTAACTGCAACCCAGAACTGCATATGGGCAGTAGAGGTGCCAATCAGCATCAGCTGCACCCAGTGCCAGCAAAGGGTCCCTTGTAATCTCTTTCTGACGAGTTGTCCTTACTGTTTGCTGTTCCCTTACCATTTCTGGGCTGAGAGCTCCTGAAGTTGCTGCTACAGCTGATATGACAGCCTCCAAGGCCCACCACTGGTGGTACTGCTGCTGCATGCACTCTGGGCAGCCCCCACCCCAGTGTTACAGATCTGTCCTGCTAATCTCCTAAGGTGTCTTAGGCTTGAAAAATGCTTCACTGTGACCTTTTATTGACTCTACTCTCCAAAATTTGATTTGAGGCATTATTTTAGAGTTTTTTTGGAGGGAAATGTTAGGAGAGTTCTGTAGGGTTGCTGCCTCTATTCTGCCATGTTGGCCCTGCCCCATCCATTACATTAAAAAAAAAATTTAGCATTCATTTTTTTAAAATGTTGAGCTCCAAATTCTATCCCTCCCTCCCACTCCTTGAGAAAGCAAGCAATATATTATCAGTTATACATGTAAAGTCATGCAAAGCACATTTCCATATTAGCCATGTTGCAACAGAAAGCACACACACACAAATAAGAAAAAATAAAGAAAGTGAAAAAAGTATAATTCAATCTGCACTCCGAGTTCATCAGTTCTCTATCTGGAGGTGGAGAACATTTTTTATCATGAGTTCTTTGGAATTGTCTTGGATCATTGTCTTTATCAGAGTAGCTAAGTCTTTCACAGCTGATCATCATTACAATATTGCCATTACTGTGTACAGTGGTTTCCTGGTTCTGCTCACTTCACTTTGCTTCAGTTCATATAGACTTCCTAGGTTTTTCTGAAATCATCTTACTTTGTCATTTCTTATAGCACAATAGTCTCCTACCACAATCTTACACCATAACTTGTTCAGCCATTCCCCGATTGATAGGCATAATACAGGATCTTTTGACAGGACATCACTGACAGTGAATATGGCATCCACCCAGAGGGAGTTGGGCAGTTCCCTAAAAGATAAACCAGTGAGATTGTATGTTGGGTATGATGAAGGAGACGTACTCCTGATTGTTGGAGAAACTCTTGGGAGAGGAAGCTGAAAGGGAAGAGAGAGAGAGAGAGAGAGAGAGAGAGTGCAGGACAGATTTGAATGGCCGACAGAGGACCCAAGAGCCACAGGCATGTGAGGAAATCTGGCACCCCAACAAGCCCTTTGATTGCTAGTACCTGTACCCACAAAGATTTCTAAAAGTGACCTTCTATAGTAAGATCATTCTCTCCTTGGGTAAGCTGAGATTTTGTCTCACTCAGGAACCAGAGCCTTTCTATCTCTGTTGTATTCTATCACCTAAACTAGTCTGTATCACTTCCTCAGTGACTGTGTTGCTTCTTGCTTCAATAAATATATTTGCTCTTTATTTGTTATTGTCCTTTGTATTTACATTTCCTGTTTTGTGTCCAGGACACTCTGCTCCTTCCCAGCTTGGCATTATCACTTCTCTTTTCCTCAAGAGTCAGGAAAGGGAGGATATCTTAAGGATATAATCTAGCCTCTTTCCCATTCTCCATCTCATCCTGTTCCAGGTATAATATCAGGGATCACAAGGATCCTTCCCTCCTGCTATACAGGAAGTATGTGTGTGTGGGGGGGGTGAAGCTCAGCAGAAAGTGGGGGAAAGGGTGGCTTACCCTAGTGGTTTGTGTAGTACTAAATCTACTCTGGCTGTCTTGGAGTAGGAAAGATGGCCAAAGAAGCTGGGTGAGGCAACTGGGTAAGGGAGTCAGGCCAGGTGATCTTGGTCCCAATAAACTAACTTTCTCTTTGAAGTTCTACAGACGTTAGGAGCCATATCTCATCATCCACTGGCAAACTCAGCTACCTTAAGGGGCCCACGAACATTAAGCTCAGCTCTAAGACAGTGGGGCAGTGCTTAGATGACATAGCCCAGAGGTTTCCAGACCGAGAAGCCATAGTTGTCTCATACCAGAACATCCGGAAGACATTTGCTCAGTTTAAGCAGGAGGTAAGCTCTGATCTATGATCCTTGAATCTCAGCCCAGGGCTATGGTTGACTTGGCTATGGCTAGGGATTTAATAGTCGGGGGAGGGGGTTGGAATGGGTAACACACTCCAGGAACTTCTTGTGAACCCCAAGTTCCTCCACTACTTGCCCTCCCTCCATCCCAGGTCACGGTAAAGTGGGGATGGGAAAGCAGGGGTATGCTGGAGTCAACTCAAACTCGATTATTAAATTTTCAGTATGAGCATTTATACCTCAGAATTTGGTGAATGCTATAAAACATGGCTTGATTTATTATTTTGTTGACTGTCTAAACTTAAGAGAGCTATAGAGAAAATGTTAATAATGAAGATTAAAGCTAAAGTATGTCACGGGTACATTGTTTTTCCTGGAGAGTCAGTTGTTAAATATTTACCAGCAGGCTTCTGAGGGTAGGTATAAGCATCAAAGATGAAGTGCAAAGGACCAGTTGGTTTGAGTGGAGAGAGTAAGGCTAGGTCCTGTCTCTGCAATCAGCTGGTACCTTCTCTGTTTCAGGTGGACGTGGCTGCCTTAGGGCTTTTGAGCCTTGGCCTCAGCAAGGGGGACCGCCTTGGCATGTGGGGCCCTAACTCTTACGAATGGGTGTTGATGCAACTGGCCACTGCACAGGCTGGCATCATCCTGGTGAGTGTCCTGGAGGGGAGGAGGAGGCCTGAGGATGGAATGGAGAGTCCCCAAGGTTGGGAGAGCTCCAAAAAAAGCAACATTTGGCGCAACCTGGAGAGTACTCAACTGGGAGACCTAAATTGAAATCCAAGATCTGAAATGGATTTGCTGTGTGACCTTGGGCAAGTCCCTTTTTCCCTCTGGGCTTTAGCCTTCTCTTCTCTGAAGTGAGGCAGTTGGACTAGATACTCTCTCGGGTTCCTTCGAGCTCTAACATTATGTGATCATGCGATTACATTGTTGCGTATGAGACTTCACCTGTGGCTACAGGTCTCAGACTTTGTTCTGGGTCTAGCCACTTAAACACAAAAGGGTTCATATCTTGGAGATCCAGGTGCTCTCTCTGGGAGCACAGGAGGGGAAGGAAAGGATGAAATTCCCTTCCTGAGCACCACAGAGAGTGAGCTTTGTGTCTTTGCTTGGGGAAGGCTGGGGGCAGGCAGCCTTTGTACCTGGTACAATGGATAACACTTCTGGGTTGTCTTCTCACCAGATTTCTGTGAACCCTGCCTACAAGTCCCAAGAGCTAAAGTTTGTTCTCAAAAAGGTACAAGACCCTTGGGGATGATGGTGGGGGGAGCTCCCTGGGAATGAGAAGGGGGCAAGGATAGGTACAGAGGAAGGCTCTCTGGCTATGATCCCTGCCCCTGAAGCAGAGGGGCTGCGTATCTCAGCTGGTGCCAGTGTCTCATGGGGAAAAGCTGTGCCCTAAGTCCATTGCTGCCTTCAGACCTCATGGAATAATTTGGAAGGAGTAGCAGGTACCCTCTTTCTAGTCTGGTAAGTAGAAAGTGGGAGTGGGGAATCCAGTCTCAAGGAAGCAGTCACAGTTTGGAGTGGAAAGGACTGGAAGTCAAAAGGCCTGGTTTTGAATCTTTGTTGTTTATTCCCTGGGAGACCTTAGGCAAGTTACTTGCGCCCCATGGGCCTCAGTTACTTATGTAAAGTGAAGGGATTAGAATAGATGATCATTAAAATTAATTCCCATCCTGCATTCTGTGAGCCTCTCCTGAAGGGTTGGGAGGTGAAAAACAGGATTGAACCACTTGGGTAGCCCTGTGGGGTAGGAGTAAGACTTGACTGGGTGGCAGCTGACTAGGGGCATGGAGGTTGCTTATGGTATAGGGGAAGGGTTTATGAGGAAGTTATACCTATAGAATACCCTTTAAGGATGCCCTCTACCAATGGGTAACCCTGGTTCCAAACCTAGGGTTTCCCAGGGACTCAGCATGATGTGGATATGGGATTTTACCTCCTCAGGTGGGCTGCAAAGCCCTTGTCTTCCCTGCCAAGTTCAAGACACAGGATTATTATAATATTCTGAAGGAGATCTGCCCAGAGCTGGAGACGTGCAGCCCAGGGGCATTAAGGAGTAAGAAGTAGGTGTAGAATAGGAGATGGAAAGGATGGGGTTGGGTGGGAGAGAGGATGGGAAATTTGTTGGTCCCTAACACTGATCCCAGGCTCCAAGGCAAGTCAATCCCATTCCTACTGAGCCTTTCATCCCACAAGGAATGGGGCTGGTGAGTCTTTTGTGCCCCCCCACCAAGATCACCAGAATTTCACTGCTCCTCCCTTACCCTCCCCTGGCTCAGTCTTCCAGACCTGACCACAGTCATCATCCTGGACTCCAAATTGCCTGGAGCTCTACACATGAATGATGTACTACAGGCTGGGAAAGTTGCCCAGCTGGCCCAGCTGAGGGACATCCAGAGATCATTGTCCTGCCATGACCCCATCAACATCCAGTTCACCTCGGTAGGTTAAAGGTTTGGAGGCCACAAGCACAGTGCCTCCCAGTCCCAGGCATATGGTATTTGCTTAGGAGCACTTTCCTGGGGACCAGGAGATCAAGGAATCAGGTAGTGGGCATTGCCCCCTTGCTAGGCAACCAGGAAAAATGTCTTGGGGCTTGGATCACTTCTACTCTTACCCACCCTCCCCACATAGGATGTAGACGGTGCCGCTCTTCCTCTGAAATGCACACCCACTCTATTGCCTTCTGGGGAAGCCCTGTGTGTGGCATGGGGGTACCATTCTGGGAAAATCCTTCCTCATCTCTGAGATACCCAGGCTGACAAGACCTTTGTATTGCCAGGGGACAACCGGCAGCCCTAAAGGAGCCACCCTTTCTCACTACAACATTGTTAACAATGCCGCCTTGATAGGGGATCGGATGAATCTTCTCAACAAGGTAAAGATTGGGAAAGGAGAGGGGAATGGAGAAGAGATGAGGGAGCTTTTTAGTCTCTGGTAGTGGAGGCCCAAAAGCAATATTTGGGGTGATTAGGAGGAGGAAAGGTGAGGAGGTCGATGGAACAGGTTACAGAGAATACTGGCTTTGGAGTCAGGGGTCCTGGGTTCAGATCTCAACGCTATTGCTTGTGTCCAAGTCACTTAATCTACCTAAGCCTCAATTTGCTCATCTGGGTTGGAGTAAATTACCCCTATGGTCCCTTCTAGCTCTCATACCTATGACCATATGATGGAATTAAGCAGTGGCCTGAACTCCAACTTCTAACAAAAGCGAGAAGTTTCTAGGTGTTTAGTCCTAGTCCTGGGCTCCGGGGCCTAACCTCACTCTTCTGTCTATCTGGGACTCCAGGAGCCCCGGCTGGTCCTTCCTAGCCCCCTCTACCATTGCCTGGGCTCTGTGGGGGGCACGATGGTGTCCTTAGTGTATGGTGTCACTCTCATCTTGTCATCTCCGAGTTTTGAGAGCAAGAGGGCGCTGGAAGCTATCACTCAAGAGAGGTGGGCATCTGAGGCCATGTCCCTCCATTTCCTACCCCATGACCCATCCTTAGAGCAGATCTGGTCTCCTGTCCTACGGGACCTATTTACTGGAGTCTCTCTGACTCCTTATACCAGCTAATTCCTGCCCTGTCTTCCCTGGGATTTCCTTCTTCACCAAGGGGCCCAGGCTTGATGTGGGAGGGGACTTAAAGAGAGATCCAACCTTGGGCATCCAATATTCCCTATCCTTCACCCGTAGACAGACATAGTGACCCTTTTTCCCTCTTAACAAACAGCTTTGGCACTGGGGGTTCTGTATATTTCTGGTCATTTTAGGGAGCTAGAGAGAGGGATATGGAAAATGAAGGGGAGGGTACCCCAACTTTCAGGCCTGATTCTAAGGTCATCCCCCTATACAGGGCCACAATGATCTATGGCACCCCCACGATGTTTGTTGACATGCTGAACCAACCTGATTTTTCCTGCTATGACCTTTCGACCCTGCAAGGAGGTTGGGGGTGGGGGCCAAGGGTTGGAGGGTGCAGGGGTTGGGATTGCCTTATCCTTCTTGCTTCAGGGAGGGAGGGATAGTGGGGGAAATAACTATTACCCTGAAACTCTTTTCCCCCAACCCTGGGAAGTGGATGGTGCACAAATGTGGGGAAGGGTCCTGGGTCCCTTCCTTCCCTGGAATCCAGTCCAGTAATAGCCCAAAGGGTGGTATGTAGGATATTATGGATGATAGACAGGTGCAGGATGTGATGGGGGAGTGGGTGGAGGGAAGAGGAGGGGCTGAGTTGAAAGTGAGTACTGTCTGATTTAGGTGTGATTGCAGGGGCCCCAGCCCCTCCAGAGCTCATCAGAGCCATCATCAAGAAGATGAATATGCCAGAACTGACGGTGAGCTTTTCCAGGCAGGGATGAGATCCCTTGGGTTCTGGAATCTTCAATATGGACTTTGTAGGTGGGTGAGTGGGTGGCTAGACCAGGGCTGAGGGCAGACCTGCAGAGGGTAGTGGCTGGAGGGTGGGGTAGCAACCAGGGAGATAAGGGGAAGATGGGCTATGTCTTCATATCCAATGCTTGAACTGGAAAACAGACATAAGGAAAAATACAATTTGCTCTCTTCAGAGGATGGGAAAGTCACTGACACAGGTGAGAGATAAAGAAATATTATACATATATATTTATATAAATCTAGAAGGGAGAGAAATATAACATAGGGAGGGCCAGGTCAGCAAAGCACAGGTGTCCTGCTGGAGATTCCCGAGGGCAGGGCCAAGGGGGAAGAGGCTCTCTCTCCATGGTAGGGCTGTAAAGAATTAAGGGTGAACCCTTTGGGTGGGGTGTGAGTGGGGAGAAATAGGATTTCTGCTTTCTAATTTCAGAGGACAAATGATAAGGGAAGGAAGGTGATAAGTGTATGGGCAGGTCATCCTGACCTTGGACTATCTCTCTATCAGGGAAATTCTGGGATGGAGGGTGGAACTGATGGTTGTTGAAGAACTCTCTGGCCCAGCAGACCATCCCACCTAAGTATCCGGGGATAGATAGTCTCTATCAGTATAGGGGGTAGGAGGAGAGGATGGAGTTGACTGGGAGTAGAGAGAGGAATCAGTGCAAAGAGGCTGGTCACTGGCACTGGCTAGATCAGAACCTGATGAGGGATAAGGAGCTAGGATCAAAGTAAACAGGGACCCAGGATAGAGAGTGAGACAAAAAATGGGGAGTCCTCAGAGAACTGTGTCAGAAGTGGAACCCTCCCCAGAGAGACCTCCCCAAGGATGGACCCTCCCTTCGCCCTAGAGAGAGAGGGTTACCTATCCTTGAGCTAATCCCTTTGTCCAATGGGCCAGTCACCCTTTGGTATCTTGGGTTACATTTCCCATTCTCTCCTCTCCCCCTGGACCCAGCTCCTCCAACCCCTTCAGGCCCTGCTGTCCAATGTTAGAAGTGAATGAGAGAGAGGGCCTTCTCACTAACCCATGCCCAGCTCCACTCCCTCCCAATGCTTTATTACCTGTTTAATGGCGGCTGTTTTTCTTAGATCTCTTGGTGGGGAATTTGCAGCCTCGGAAAGCTGCCGTCTCCCGGATGTGCTGACCTCGGAACTTAGTGGGAGATGCACATGTTGCATCAGGGCGTGAAGCCTTGGCCTCCAGCCACCTGGCAGGGCAGAGAGAGTTGATAGGGGCCAGAACTAGAGGGTGCTGGCCTGCAGGAGTGTTTCAAGATGCTAGTACATACCTACTTGGACCTTGTATGTGTAGGAATAGGGGAGGGGAGAGTCAGTTTTCTGCTCTAGGGACCAAAGAGAGCAAATGAGTGGGAAGATCTACTCCTGAAGGCAAAGTTTCCCCTCTAATCTACTTTTCTCCTTCTGAGGGTCAAGGGAGAGGAGTCAGTTTCCCTTGTTTCCATCCCATCTTCCCCGGAACCAGGGCAGGAATTTCATGCCTACTCCCCAGGCCAGGAAGTGGAGGCAGGGTCTCATCTAATCCCTAGTATTTAGGCGCAAGCTTCACCTTCGAAGGCCATGGAGCTGGCAGGTACACTTCCAAGGATTGTTGTTCAGGGTCAGTGTCTCCAAACCATCAAAAGGGAAATTAGAGGGCAGCTGGCTCAACCGGTTGTTCTCCAGGTGGACATGTTTTAGGGTGGTCACACCCAAGAAAGCACCATCAGAGAACTGAAGGGAAAGAGAGACAGTGGTTATTTGTTTTGTTTTGCTAGGCAATGGGGTTAAGTGACTTGCCCAGGATCACACAGCTAGTAAGTGTTGTGTGTCTGAGGCCGGATTTGTACTCAGGTCCTCCTGACTCCAGGGCTTGTGCTCTATCCACTGCACCACCTGGCTGCCCCAACAGTGGTTATTTGAATCTGGTCCCCTGATTTCCACCTTCTTTTTTTTCTCAGAGCCCTTAGTTGTGGAGTATGGCTTTTCCACCCTCTATTCCCACCCCTTATTGGCTTTGAGATCAGAATAATTTCTTACCACTACCTTCTGGTAATGCCAGAGGGCATGGAGTTGGGAGGAAGGACAAGGAGGTAAACAGACTTTGTGCCCAAATGTCCAGGGCTTTTGAATGCAAAACCTAGGAACTACTCGGTGGTGATAGGAAGGGGAACCACGATATTCACATACATTTGAGATTTTCTCTGTTACTTGGTGTAGATTTTGTCTGGGTCTGAAGGCTCATGTCCTGGGCCTGACTATCTTCTTGGCAACCCTCTAATCTAGCTGCTGTTTCGTATTCCCAAGCTAACGTTGCCAGAGGCCTCAGACTTTTTGGAGACATGGAAATGTCAAAACCCTCCTACATGGGTGAGCTGCCCACATTTTGCTCTTGCACGGAGGGGGAGCAGAGGGAGCTTAGGCTTGAGGGGAGGACGCAGAATCCAGACAAGGGGCATTACAGGACTTCTGAGGACCAGCAACCCTTTCCACTAACCAAAAAGCTGCATGATCAGATAGCTGCAATGGATACCCTATCTCCAAGGCTGGGAGCCCCATCCAGACCCTTCTCTCTCCCTTCTACCACTTGTCTCACAGTATTTCCAACTCCTGGTGTTAGTTTTGGAGTTTAGGACATTCATGGCACTGAGTCTTGTCCTATTTAAAGCCCTCCCCATCTATCCTCATGCCTTTGCTTCCTCAACCCTGATGCTCTCACCAGGCAGGGCTGGCACCAATCCCCAGCCTCTTTGCCCAGTCCTCCTGGCCCCAGACTGATTTTCCACTGTTGCAAGGAGGGAACCCTCCCCTGTGCCTCCAGGGCTCTTGGAGGTCTGGCCAAAGCACTTCATAGATATCAGACTGGCCAAAGCAGGGAGGTATCGCCTTGGTTCCCAAGGCTTGGGGACAACTGAGCATTTAGCTTTCACCACTGTCCCACATCCTTCAATCCCCAATTTTGTACCCTGGGCTTCAAGTGGTTGAAGATGAAGGGCAGAAGGCTCACAGGAACATAGCATCTTAAAGCAGGAAGGGCCATCTGGTTCAGAAGGGTTTTCATTAGACAAAGAGAGTTTTCCGAGAAGGGTTACAGTCAGTGCTAAAGGAAACTGAGGCAAGTCCAGAGGTTTAGGGGCAACAAGCATGGTGTAATGGGAAATAACATTAGATTTTGAGTGAGAAAAGGTACCTCAGTTCAGACTTTCCCTCTTACACTTATACTAGCTAGGCAAGTCAATTAATCTGTCTGAATCTCAGTTTTCTCATCTGTAAAACGGCATAATAATGTTTATTCCCACAGAATCAAGAATTGTTGTGAGGATCAATTGAGATAATATTGGAACTATTGTTGTTGTTGTTCTAAATCTCTAGTGGGTACAGTGAAAGAATGCTGGATAGGAAAGCAGGGGAGCTGAGTTCAAATCCTAGGCTTCAGTTTCTTCAACTGTGAAATGAGAGAGTTGAACTAGATGACCTCAGAAGTCCCTTCCATCTCCAAATAGATGGATGATTATAGGTTCCCAGACTCCATATGCCAAGGGTTGAGTAGATGATGGTATTTGGACTCCCTGGGGTACTGCAAACAAAGTGCCTAACACTTTTGGGGATGGAGTAGGGAATTCGTGCCCTGATAGCCCTAGTTGCGGGAAAGTAGACACATGAAAAAATAGCTGAATTCTGTAGGGCAGAGGGAGATCTGGTAAGAAAGTGCTTCTCTGGAGTCCAGGGGCTTTTTAGAGGCAAAGGAAATGTCTGCTCAGCACTTGTGCTCCCACTTTGGTTTTGCAGAGCAGGGATTCTGTTCTCTTGTTTCAGCCTCCCTGCCCTTTCCCTTCCCTCCCCACTCCACTCACCACAGCCCCACCAACACACACACACACACACACACACACACACACACACACACACACACACAC
>NW_020954575.1:15108823-15111624 GCF_900497805.2 Vombatus ursinus | reverse complement strand
AGGGTCTCTTTGTGGGATTGACTCAGACTAGGTTCTGCAGGAGGGCTCATCAATAAACAAACCTCCCTTTATGGGGTTTTACAGGAGAAGGGGGGTGGGAGGGAGAGAAACCAGAGAGGAAAGGTTTCTCACCAAGGTCCAACTGGAAACGGCAGCCAGTTGTGGAAGAGGGTTTGGGGTAGTGTGGGTACCATCTCAGGCTGGTTTCCAAACTTTTTATAAGCAAGAGTCCTTGGATGTAAATGCCCAAGAACTTATAAGAATCCTGGACAAAGTGAGGGTAGAAAAGAAGAAGTCCCTGGCTGGGATGTCACCTTTCCCATAGGTACTAGGATGCTAGCCTGGGAAATGGATAGACAGTAGAGTGGAACTATGGGATAGAGAGAGTGAAGGGCTCCTGAACCCTAGATTACGCTGCCCATTGACTTGGTATCCCAGGGAAGAGATTTTATGTCCCAGCACCCTCCAAGGGGAGAGTAAGGATGGGCAAAAGGGCTTGCTCACCTTCTCCAGGTTCATGTTGTCCACGATGAGGGTCTCCAAATATCGTCCAAAAGACTGGAAGGCTTGATCTGGGATGACTTTAAGTGGGTTGTGAGACAATTTTAATTCCTCCACCACTCTCAGCTTGCTCAGGGCAGCAATGGGGTAAGTGGACAACTGATTCTTGTCCAGGTGGAATTTCGCAAGGTTTTCCACATCGTCCAGGGCTCCAGGCTGCAGGGTGTTTAGGGCATTGTCTGACAGGTAGAGCCAGCGCAGGTCCTTGGCGCCCTGGAAGGCTCCTGGGCGCAGCTCTCGAATCTTGTTGCTGCTTAGCTGGAGGATGAAGAGGTTGACTAGGGGGGAGAGCAATCCCCGAGGCAATTCGCTTACCTTGTTGTGGTCCAGGTAGAGGTAGGTGAGCTCAGTGAGGTCATCAAAGGCGCCGTTGCGCAAGACCCGAATGTCATTGTTGGACAGGTACAGATAGATAAGCTGCTTGAGGCCTCGGAAAGCGCCGGCGGCCACTTCGCGCACCTGGCAGTGCTGGAGATGCAGGGAGACCAGGGCTGGGGTGGCTTTGAAGGAGTTAGCTGCCAGCACCGGAAAGTTGTTGCGCTGCAAGTTGAGCAGCCGGGTCTTCTCAGACACCTTCGGGATCTTGCGGAGCCCCACGTTGTCACAGATGACATGTTGCAGGTCCCCACCATGGCAGTGGCAGTTCTGAGGGCAGGCCTGCAGAGAAGGCAGGAGGCCAGCTAGCAGCAGGCAGAAGCCAACCAGGTGGGCTGAGGGAGCCATAGTCGTTGAAGTGCAAGAAAGGAGGCATAAACTGGTGGGAGCTGAGTCCTGCAATCAGTTGAGGTCCCCGCCCTATATATGCAGGATCCCAGACCGCAGACAGCATCAGGAGCCAACTTCCTACGTGGAGCTGTCGAGGCTTAACCCCCTCACGTCTGGAGATGCGTCTCCTCCCAGGATAGGGGGAGCCCTAAAGGCTCTGCCCAACTATCCTGGTTCAGTTCATCTCTGAACTGCTTTCCTTTGCCTTTTCTCTTCCCTATCCCATCCCGCAACAGAGCTGGCAATATGCCTCTTACTAGACGGGTTGAGGGTGGGACACGATGGGTCCTAGACGCCTCTTAATGGACCCGAGATTCCTTCCTCTCCAGATCCTACCCTAGGTGAATCCTGAGTCAGGACCTGCTGGAGGGATGCAGATAGTGGGCAGGTGCCCGGGGCGTATGTATGGGTCCGAGTCTGGGGTTGGAGAAGGGGCAGCGGCGAAAGGGAATG
The DNA here is from genome assembly GCF_900497805.2 of Vombatus ursinus. NCBI lineage: Eukaryota > Metazoa > Chordata > Mammalia > Diprotodontia > Vombatidae > Vombatus > Vombatus ursinus. The sequence goes on along the minus strand of NW_020954575.1, from coordinate 15,109,845 downwards.
TATTTCTTGGACTTTTCCTGAAATTTGAGATCCACTCCCCCCTCCCCACCCCTCCTCTCCCTCCTCCTGCCTCATCCCCTGGGCCTTGCCTGGCGCCTAAGACCTTGCAGGGATTGCCGTCGGACCTAGTGGTTCTTAGCTGCCCACTAGGGCACTCAGTGTTAATAGAGCCCTTGTGCTGCCCAGACAGAACGTGAGAGTGGCTCCGGTGTCCAGCTCCCCAGCTAGCCTGGGGTGGGACAAACCTCAGAGTCTGCCGCACCCCTTGGGCAGCCAAACTCTGCAGACGGTTCCCTATCCTCCCCTTGAACCCCTCCCCTCCAGTTTGTACCTTTCCCAACTGCTTGTGGCTATAGCCACTTTTTCCGACAGCTGAATTTGGAAAAGCAGGAACCCCAGGGTTTGTTTGCATATGCAGATGGGCACACACAGAGCAGGTCAACGCTAATGACAGCTACTCATGTGCAGAAAGACACAAATAAGGACTTCCACACCCACTACCCATCCCACCACAGTTTGCAAATAAACTAGAAATAGGGGAGCCTTGAGGTGCTTAGCTCCCAAACCAGCAAGTGCTTTTCGCCGCCACATCCTAAACCTAATCCTGGGATCTCTTTCCACTGGGTTCTTTCTCGAGGTGGCCGGTCAGCGGGGAGCGACAGTGGGTTCATTCCAGGCAATGCCCACCTGGATCCCGGTTTCTGACCAGGACAAGGTTATCTGTTGATGGGGAGGAGTACTGGAGGTGGGGGAGAGGGTGGGATGTCTCCTCAAGGTTGTTTCCTGGGAAGCCTGGAAGTGATTAACAAGAATTGGACCGGGTCAGGCAATGCTGAGGGATCCCCAGGGATGCTGGGTTGCACTTGGGATGTGGAAGGCATCCCCTACTCACCCTCCCCAATTCCCTGCCAGTCCCCAAGATCTCCCTGTGCTTTGTCAGCCGCTGTGTCTGGACTCCTGCGGGCAGAGGGAAAGGCTGTTTTGTGTGTGTGTGTGTGTGTGTGTGTGTGTGTGTGTGTGTG
>NW_020954575.1:15108399-15108801 GCF_900497805.2 Vombatus ursinus | reverse complement strand
GTTGATGGCCAGTGGATCCAGCTCCAGGCCAAGCTCCAGCCTGACTGGCAGGGGGGCACAGCCAGGGAGGGAGTAGAGAAAGAAGGAGCCCGGGCATGGAGGTCTGGCCAGGTCCCGGTGGTGCCCACTCCATGCCAGCCGCTGGGCGGGAAGCAGGGCAGACTTCAGCAACAAAGGGCCTGGTGTCTCGGCACTTGTCTGGGGAGGTGCCCATTGCGGGGAGGTGGAGGGTATCTAGAAGTGTGGGAAATCCAGTCTCCTAGTCCTATACCCACAGTCTAGGTGTGTAGTCCTGCTCTTTTGGACCCCCTGCTCCCTCTTCTGGCAACTTAGTCTCTTCTCTCCTCCGCCCTCTACTTCCCCAACTTCGGATAGCAGAACTTTCCCTGTCCCTCTTCTCAT
>NW_020954575.1:15100063-15108330 GCF_900497805.2 Vombatus ursinus | reverse complement strand
CGGCTGGGGCACTGAGGTTCTTCATATCCTCATTTTGGATATTTATTCTATTTTTATGATCCTAAATTCACAGGAAACTGCTAACCTTCCGGGGCCCTGGAGCTGTCCAGGGCAGGGGCCCTCCACCCCAGGGCTCTTTGGCCATGGTAATGCTGGGGTAGAGGTGTGTCTTTTGGTCAGTTCCCATGTCCTGTCCCCCACCAGCACCCCCCTCACTCACACAAACACACCCCACCTACACTCCAATCAAGAACGAGGCTGGTTTTCTCATCAGGTTTTATTGGCGTCTTTGGAGTTTGTGAAAGGGGAGGCACTGTGGCCGGAAACCAGCAAAAGGGGTAGGGAACTGAGAGGCAGCGGGTGAGAGGTATGCCCCTGAGATGATGGGTCTGTGGCTACTGTGGGTAAATAAGGAAACTAAGGGATTGAACCAAGGGGACCAGAGGCTGTTTAAGGTTGTCTGGGACTCTTGCTGGATAGGTTTAATAAATACCTATCCCCTTTGTCTCCATGACTTATTACTATTTCACTTTTCTTTATGCCCCCTTTATGCCCCCTCTATCCTTTACCTCTTATGAGGAACTTAGAAGGAATGTGTCGCTTCCCACTACCACTATACACCTCTCCAGAACCCTTAATCTTCCCAAGATACCCCTCCCTCAATTCAGTCCCATTTCCCAACTCTGTAGGTTGCTTATGGGACCACAGAGAACAGTCCTGTGACCTTCATGCACTCCTATGATGACAGCATAGAAAGGAAGACATTCACAGTGGGCAGGATTATGCCGCACACAGAGGTGAGCACCCCAGTTCATGGGATCATGTATCTAGAGCTAGAAGGACCCTTAGAAGCCACCTAGTTCAAATTCTTCATTTTATTTTTGAGGAAACTGAGGTATAGGGAAGATAAATGACTTGCCCAAAGTCTTAAAGGTAGGTGACACAGCTTGGATTTGAACTTGGGCCTTCTGGCCTCAAATCCAGCACTCCTTCCAATGTACTGGGCTATCTTCTCCTGTTAGGGTCAGGCCCCCAGTCCATCACACCAATTTCAGCCCTACTCAAACCCAAACAATTCCATCCCTCCAGTTCCCCATACCCACATCTGTTGACCAATGAATAGAAGCTCTCCTATACAAACACCCCTCCTCCCTTACAAAATACCCCCAGTCAGTTTCATTTGGTCACTGAGAAAAACCTACTTCCAGAAACTTCCTGAGCCTGGAAGAATGTTCCCATGTAATTGAAGATGGGCTCTGTTTATCTTCCTCTTCAAGCCTGGGATTAGTGACCAGTCCTGAGAGAGTTAGACTAGTGGCCAGCCAAAAACAGATGTGGGCTACGCTTATTGGCCTCCCTCCCTGTTTCAGCCATGTTATTGGCAGGATTTTTTGTTATTGAATCATTTCAGTTGTGTCCAACTCTTCATGACCCCATTTGGGGTTTGCTTGGTAAAGATACTGGAGCGGTTTGCCATTTCCTTCTCCAGCTCATTTAACACATGAGGAAACTGAGGCAAAGAGGGTTAAGTGACTTGCTTAGAGTCACACAGCTAGTAAGTGTCTGAGGCTGGATTTGAACTCAGGAACATGAGTCTTCCTGACTCCAAGCCTGGTACTCTATCCCCTTTACCACCTAGCTGCCCTGTTGCCAGTTTACCCATAACTTGAACTGCTACCATCCAGTCTCATTCAAAGAAGCAAAAGAAATGATGAGACTCTGTCTTTGATTTGACTCTTCAGCCTTTCCTCCATCTTTGGCTCTTTCCTTTCATTTCCCTGAAGCTCTTCATCTTTGACTGGCATGCAAACTTTACTAATGCCTAATAACACCAGAGGGCTACTCTCACCCCAAACTATTCCCTCAGGGAGTGATTCATTAAGGTCACAGCTGCTCTTTTCCCAAAGCCACCTCTGCAGAAATCCTTTGCTAAAGATGAAAAGTTTGCCTTTCTTTATAGCTTGTAGTTGATATCTTATGTACTTTGGGCTTTTCCTTTTATTTCGGGGTCACCCGAAAGAGTGGTTTGCAACACTGGTAGATTATCAACATGATCGTGTCACTGCTAACATTTATAGAACACTGCAAAGTTTGTAAGACTCTATGCAAGTTATCTCATATGAGCCTCACAATAACCCTGGGAGGTAGATATCAACTTTCTCCTCTTCACAGCTAATCAAACCCAAAGGTCGGAAAGGTAAAGTGAATTGCCCATAGGCACACTTTCAGTAAATGTCTGAGGTGGGATTCAAACCCAGGTCTTCCACTGACTCAAAATTCAGCACTCTATCCACTACTTTTCCCAAATAACCTGTGTACCCTTCATCACAGGGGTACAGCAAGTAATTTAATCTGGGCTTTTTGTAGGTATTTTTTGGAGTAGGCTTAAGATAAAATTCCTCTAATAATGCAAATTGGCACCTGAAACTTAACAGTCTCAAAGAATTGCCTATAACACTGAGAAGTTAAGTGACTTGCTCAGGGGCCACAGGACCAATATGTGTCAGGAATAAAACTTGAACTCAGACCTTGCTGGCTCTGAAGGTCATTCTCTATCCACTACAGCATGGTGTCCTGTCATCTTCTATATTGTAGGTGCTTAATAAATGTTTGTTTAATGATATGCCACTTCCCATTGATGTAATGGAAGAAAGAACAAGCATTTATTAAGCACCTACTATGTACCAAGCACTGTGCTAAACACTTTACAGATATCTCATTTTCTTAACACTTTTAACTCTTTTTGAAACAGTAGTTTAGATGGATAGAGACAGGAAGGTTTGAGTTTGAATCTTACCTCAAACACTAGTTGTGTGAACCCTGGATAAGTCACTTAATTTATATGGACTTCAAGCAGCTCCTTAGGATTTATGGTGGAGGGCATTCCCCCAGCTGGCCTTCCCTATCCTGGATGGGTTTGTAATACTTCATAGTGCTTTCATACCCATTTTCATAGTGGATCCTCACACAGTCTCTGTGAAGCAAGTAAGGGAGGTATTATGTCTCTTTTTATATAGATGAGGAAACGGAGGCATAGAACAATTCTAATAGGGTATCATTTGGTATTCTAGTGAAGCCTATGAACCCCTTCTCTGAAAAAATGTTTTAAATGTAAAACAAAAATCAGATTACAAAGAAAGCTGGTTATATTAAATCATTCTCTCTAAAGATATGTGTATATATATACATATGTGTGTGTGTGTGTTGTTCAGTTGTGTTTGACTCTTTGTGACCCCATTTGGGCAAAGATACTGGAGCAGTTTGCCATTTACTTCTCCAGCTCATTTTATAGTTGTGGAAACTGTGGCAAATAGAATTAAGTGACTTGCCCAGAGTCACACAGCTAGTGTCTGAGGCCAGATTTGAACTCATGAAGCTGAGTCTTACTGATTCCAAGTCCAGTGCTCTATCCACTAGGCCACTTAGCTACTATATATGCATGTGTACATACACATACATACACATACATGTACACACACATGTATATATGCATGTACATACACACACACGTGTGTGTGTGTGTGTGTGTGTGTGTGTGTATAGTTCATGGAGCCCAGGTAAAGAATCCCTAGCTTAGTGGTAGTTTAATACTTTATAAGGGAGGCACCTAGATTGTGCAGTGGAGAGAATGCTGGCTCTGGAGTCAGAAAGATCTGAGTTCAAATTCATCTTCAGACACTTATTATCTATGAGATCCTGAGTTATTTGCCTCAAGTTCTCTATCTGTGAAATGGGGATAATAATATCTGTTCCTCCCAGTGTTGTTGTATCAGATGAGATATTTATAAAGCGATTTGCAAACCAAACCTTAAAGTGCTATGTCAATTCTAATTATTATTAAAGAACTCTCCCTTATTGTTTGCTTCTCAAAAAAAATTTTTTTTTTGCTTCCTCAGGGTCTCTTCTATATACTCTCCTATCTGCTTTTACTCCCCTAGGCTTGTAACACCTTCTGGCCTAAGCTGATACTATCCTTTCCCCTCTGTCTTTGGCCACTCTAGCCTTAGCTCAGTCCTCTGGTCTTCCCTCCTACAATGAGGTGGAGCTTCTGCCCATTCTTTGATAATGAACTTAGTTCAGTTTGCTCTCCCCCATACCTTGTCACTTGCTCACTTGGCCAGGCCCTCCCAGCCCTGAATAAGTTGGGGTTGGGGAGGGCCTGGCCTGAAGTTGTCCTGTGCCAGGCCCAGGTCATGGACCCACAGACAAAGAAACAGCTAGAGATAAACATGCCAGGGGAGCTGTGTATCCGTGGTTACTGTGTCATGATGGGCTACTGGGATGATCCTAAGAAGACAGAGGACATCATTGATGAGCACAAGTGGTACTGGACAGGGTGAGAGGACACAAGGCGTTAAGCCCAAGAACCAGGGGAGAAGATATGGATTGCAAAGGGAGAGGAGTGGGTCCATTGGAAGGAGAAGGAAGAAAAAGGGCTAGGCATCGAGGCCAAGGTTCTGAATTGGGATAGAAGCCAAAGAAAGTGGAAAATTAAACAGTGAGGGAGAAGAAAATGGAGAGGAGGGGAAAGGAAGCCAGGATGCAGGGGGAGAGGGTTTTTCTACTGCTAGAGGGGCTGGCAAAGAACCCAAGGATTTATGTAGTCAGCTGGAGAGGTGGGCACAACATCTAAGGGTGTGAAAAACACTGGGTGGGGCAGCCTAGAGTAAGACTGAGCTGGGAAGAGCTAAGAACTGAACCTGCGGATTTCGCTACAGGGACATTGCTTCAGTAGATGAAGAGGGCTATTGTAAGATCGTGGGCCGTTCCAAGGACATGATCATCCGAGGAGGGGAAAATATCTACCCAGCTGAACTGGAAGACTTCTTTCACAAACATCCTTGTGTTCAGGAAGCCCAGGTGAGCCGACTCTAATCTCCTGAGGGCACCCCTCAGGGGCAGGGAGTATGACAAAAGGAGGGGAGGGCTTGGGGTATTCTCTCAGCCCTCCTTCCACCTGCTTCATCTCCATATGCCAGGTGGTTGGAGTGAAAGATAAGCGGATGGGGGAGGAAATCTGTGCTTGCATCCGTCTCAAGCCCGAGGCGGAAGAACAGGTCACCCCTGAGGAACTGCAAGCTTACTGCAGAGGGAAGGTAGGTAGTTTGACCACTGTCACAGTCAAGTCAGTCAACCAGCATCCGTTAAGCTCCTACATTGTTCAAGGCACCGTGGTAAGTACTGGATATAGCAAAGAAAGACAAAAATCATCATCCCTGCCATCAAGGAGCTCACCTTCTACTGGGTAAAACAACATGTAAACAACTGTGTACGTGTCAGATATGCAGCTAAGTGGGAAATGATCTCGGAGTTGAAGGCACTAGCAAGCAATGGGGGCAGGAGAGACCAGGAAAGGACTCTGGCAGAAGGTGAGATTTCAACTAAGTCTTGAAGGAGGCTAGGGAAACCAAGAAGCAGAAGGGAAGAGAGAGCATTCCAGGCAAGGGGGTTGGCCACAGAAAATGCACGGATTTTGGAGCTGGAATGTCTGACAAAAAGGCCACGTGGCAGAGACACGGAGGAAGGACATTCCAGGAAAGGGGGTCAGCCAGGGGAAATGCCCGGAGCTGGGAGATGGGACGTTTTGTGTGAGGAAACAGCAAGGCCAGTGTTGCTGGATTACCAAGTATGGGGAAGTGAAGTGTGAGAAGAATGGAAAGGTAGAAAGGGACTTGGTCGTGAAGGGCTTTAAAAGCCCCAAAGGATTTTGTTTTTGATATCCTGAGTGTAATAGGGAGCCTAGAGAGTTTCTTGACTAGGAGGGTGATATGATCAGCCCTGCCCTTTAGGATGGTCACTGGCAGGCTAGCATGTGGGGGGGCCTGTGGGGAAGGGGGCTGAATGTACCCCCCCCCCACCACGGCCTACCCCCATGCTAATAGCTACCCCTTCTTGAGCTCCTTCCTACCCCATGCTTCCGGCTCTGGAACTCTATCCTCACTCCCTGGTCTCTGTGTCTGCAGATCTCCCACTTCAAGATTCCTCGATACATCGTGTTTGTTAAGGAATACCCCCTCACTGTCTCTGGGAAGGTGTGTAAAGTCGGGGCAGATGAAAAAGGGAAGGAAAACCAGGTGCCAGGAGCCTGGGACAGGTCATTAGGGATCGGAGACAACCAGGGTGGGTCAAGGAGGCCTATGTCATTACAAACTTTTACTCTTCTTTTTCCCTTAGATTCAAAAATACAAGCTTCGAGAATGGATGGAAAAGGATCTGAACCTGTGAATCATGGGCCAGAGTGGGAGCCTCAAGAGACAGCATTTCTCCAGCTTGCCTGCATCTCCCCCTCTACCCCATCCTGATCCCTACACCATTCTTCTTTAATGTTACATAAAGAGGTTCTGGTTTCAATTCACAGGTCAGGTGTTTTGAAGGAAAAAATATCTAAAAGACAGTATCCTCTCTTTCGGACAGAATGCGAGTATTCATAGAATCGGGGATAAGGTTCCCTTACTACTCTAAAAGGGCAGCTAGGTGACACAGTGCATAGAACACTTGCTTGGAATCAGAAATCAGGAAGACTCATCTTCTTGAGTTCAAATCTGGCTCAGATACTCATTAGCTGTGTGACCCTGGGCAACTCACATAACATTGTTTGTCTCAGTTTCCTCATCTGTCAAATGAGCTCGAGAAGGAAATGGCAAACCACTCCAGTATCTCTGCCAAGAAAACCCCCAGTGGAGTCACAAAGAGTCTGGCATGACTGAAACAACTGAACAACAACAAACACACTGGTCTGTCAGAAGCCTGGGGATAGGCTGGAGGAGACAGAATTGGTTCAGATGAATAAGGGTTGCAACACCTTCCATCTAACACTGGCCAAAGATTGTAAAGTTAACCCTCTTCAGTCCAGAAAACTTCTTTCCAGTCTTATTATGCTTTATATTCTCCCATATACTTGGTGATCCAGGGACAATGACCTCCTTCCTATTCCTCTGAGCAAGACGCTACATTTCCGAACTCCAGGTATTTTCAGAGGCAGTTCCTCGTACCTAGAATGCTCTCTCTCCTCATCACTTCCTCTTGGCTTTCCTGGCTTCCTTCAAGTCTCATCCAAAGTGCCAGAAGCCTTTCCTAATCTTCCTCAATCTTAATTACTTCCCTAATTATCTCCAATTTATTCTGTCTATATTTTGTTTATCCATAATTGCTTACACATTGTCTTCCCGATCAGACTGTGAGCTCCTTGTGAGCAGGGACTGTCTTTTGCTTTTCTTCATATTCCCCACTGCTTAGCCTGTAACTGGCACATGGTGGTCACTTAATAAATACTAGTTGACTAACTCAGAGACTAGAAGCAAAGATGCCCCCATTTCACAGTAGAAGAAACTAAGACTCAGGAGGAGCTTTCCTTTTCCCCTCTCCTCTCAAATATTCCTCTTTTCAAGGGGCTTATACTCCCAGATTTCAAATTATACTAGGAACAATCATAAAAATGCCTGCTACTAGAGAAAAAATGGCTAGATCAGTGAAACGTGAGATAACAAGCTAGAATCAGTAATCTAGTATTTCATAAACCTATGGTCACAAAACAGTGGAAAAAGAAATCATTTAACTGTTGGGAAAACTGGAAAACTGAAAGCAGTTTGGTGAAAAATAGGAATAAACCAAAATTTCACACCATATGACACAAAGAAGTAAGAAGGAAAGAAGAAAGAAAGGAAGGGAAGAAGAGAGGAAAGAAGGATTTATTAAGTGCTTACTGTGTGCCAGATACTGAGTTGGTATACTCAGTAAAGCAAAAAAAAAAAAAAACCAATTCCTAACCTCAAGGAGCTTACATTCCAATGGGGGAAGATAATACACAAAAGAAAACTGAAAAGTGGAGGACTGTATAAAGGCATCTGGAAGAAGGCCATGGTTTTTAAGTTCAGAAAGTCAAAAACAGTGTCTGGCTGGAAGGAAGGAAGCAGACTGGCATGGGCTCTTCCATAAAATTAAACTTCCAAGAAGAACTCACCCAGGAGGTTAGATGGCAGGGAGAAAGGTATGTTGGGACATATGGATGGCTATTCCAGAGTGAGCAAACAGCACAAATAATAGGCTGTTGTTGGGGAGCACTACTGCTGAGAGAAGTTCCTGGATGAGCCATGATAGAGGAACCAAGGTTTTGAAATTCAGAGTCAGGAAGAGAAATGAAGGTATAAGAATGTAAAGAATAAGAGATCATTATATTTTTCACAACTATGAAGGGGAGGATAATTTCTTAATGAGCTGTGATTCAGGGGTAGCAAGGTAGTGTAGTAGATAGAGCATGGACCCTGGAG
>NW_020954575.1:15098529-15099956 GCF_900497805.2 Vombatus ursinus | reverse complement strand
TGACTTTGAATGAAAAATAAAAAACTTTTGCATAACAAGCACAATGCATCCAGAATAAGAAATGAAATAGAGAAAATATTTGCATCAAACACTTCTATTAAACTTTTGACATCCCAGTTTTATAGCTCAAATTCATTAAGGCCATTTTCCAGTTGATAAGCTGTTAGAGGATGTGAATAGGCAGTTCTCAGAAGAAGAAACGGCAACAGTCACATGGGAATGTTCAAAACCTCTAGTCATTAGAGAAATGTACATTTAAAAAATTATGAGAATCCTCCAAATGTCTATCAAATTAGTTAAGAAAAAATAATGACCTGAGACCAATCTTCCTTGCTGTGGGATTGAGCAAGTCACTTCCTCTGAATCCTGTTTCCTCATCTGTAAAAAGAGTGGATTGAACTCAGTGCCCCTCTATATCTCCCAGTTGTCCATCTGTGGTCCTTTGACTTGGATTTGAATCTTGGTTCCATCCTTTGACCTTGGCCAAATCACTTAATCTCTGGTAAATCAAGAAGTATTTATTAAACAGTGTCAGGCACTGTGCTGAGTGCTGGGAACAGAGACAAAAAAAAAAATCTGCCCTTAAAGAATTTACATTTTACAAGGAGACATGTTTACATAGAAGTATGCACAAAATAAATACAGGGTTGGGGAGGAGTAGGGTCGGTTACTTGCAGCAGTAAATGTATTCCAGGCATGAGTGGATATCAAAGCACCAAGATCAGGGATGGAGTATTGTGTATGGGGAAATGTTAAATAGGCCAGTTTAGCTACAGCCTAGACTTGCTGGAGGGAAGTAATGTACAAAACTGGAAAGATGGTTTGGAACCAGGCTGGAAAGGCTTCAGGTTCCAAAAAAGAGTTTACACTTGATTCTAGGGGTAACAGGGAGTTTCTTGCATGATCAAACGCTGATGCTTAGCAATATTGCTTTGGCAACTGTGCGGAAGATGTATTGGAAAGGAGAAACGTGTACGGGGAGTCCAGTTAGGAGGCTAATGCATAGTCCAGATGAGAGGGGTCTTCAGTTTCCTGATTTTACAAATCCCTGGATTGGCTAAGATCTAGTCTCTGCCTGCTCTAGCCCCAGGGTCCTAAATAGGCCCTAGTGTCCGGCAGGTGGCGCCCGCAGACCGGAGGTCTCCATCCAGTCTAGGGTAAGCCTTTTAAGGCTTCACTCTGGTTAGGGACCCCAGGATCCTCGGAACTCATCCAGATTCCACGTGCAGCTCCATTCAGCCTTCTGCCGCCTCCCGCAGAGCCGGGCTGCTCCACAGGGGTGCGTGTGCAGCGGAGGAAGGCGCAGCTGGTTGACCTCTGCCTCCTAACCACCTAGACAAGGCAGGAGGCACCCTTAGCCGTCTGCGCGCAACTCTTGAGCCCGGAGAGGGGGTGGAGAGTGGCGGGGGGCGGGGGGGGGGGGGGGG
>NW_020954575.1:15094181-15098497 GCF_900497805.2 Vombatus ursinus | reverse complement strand
GGAAGCCAGGCCCCCGGACGGCTTTGGAAGAAGGGCCGAAGGCCGTGACCAAGATCTGGGGCTTGCTGCAAGTCTGGCGTTAACAGGGATCCGGGCTTGCTGCAAGGCCGCGGCCACCCTAGGCACTCCATGTGCGAGCAGACGGAGCTGCGTCGGGGGACCCGGCCAAGGTCAAATACACGGCCAGGCACGCCCGCGAACCGAAGAGCGGCCGGCGCCTGGGAGCCGGAGCGCCGCGCTTTACGTGCACGTGAGTAGAGGAGGGCCAGCCCTACCTCTAATCCCAGCCCTGGGCTGGCTCCAGCTCCAGCTCCAGCACCAGCGCCTGCCCCAGCCCCAGCTTTAGGTTTGGACAGCACTGCTCCCAGTTTGGAAATTGAGAGCCCTTTCCCTCTGCCCTGGGAGGCAGTCTGGCAACTTGTTTGTAAAAATATTTCAATAACTATATTTTAGTAGCATTGGTTTCCTTTATAATCCTATGCATTTTATTTTATGATTTAGAAAATATTGCTCTCCTCACTTAATAGTTCTTAGAACCGTTATCAAATCAACTATCATTGTCCCTCAAAAGAGTGTATCTATCTATTCCTTTATGGCTCCTCCACTTACCATCCCTGTAACTTTCCAAACCAAAATGAAGTGATCCGGGATGGAGTACGCTTCCGGACCTTGAAGAATCCTGGGTTGGAGAAGAGAAGGATTGAGTTTGGGGGTGCTCAGATGGGGAAGAGAGGCAGCTGTCTCTCCCCTTTCCCTCCACTGGGGAACTGGAATCAAAGGTATTCATGAGCATTGAAAGATTGGGATAGAGAAGTAGTGTTAGGAACCTAGCTGAGCCCTGGAAGGGGCTGGGTGACCTAAAGTCACCTGCCTCACCCACCCTCCCTCCTGTTTTCTCTTCTCACTCTCTCGTCTCTGTCTCTCTGTCTGTCTCTGTCTTTCGGTTTCTGTCTCTGTCTCTCAGTGGCCATACTGTGAAAAGCGCTGCAGTTACTGTAACTTTAACAAGTATATCCCCCGAGGGCTGGATGAAGATGCTATGCAGAGATGCCTTGTGAAGGAGACAACTACCCTCCTGAAACTCAGTGGGGTGCAACGGTGGGTTCCTTGGAGGGGACCTTCTTCTGGAGATGGAGAGATGGGAGGGGAAGGGCATCAATCAGTCAATTCACTGGCATTTATTAAGAACCGCTGGGGGCAGGCACTGCGCCAAGTACAAGGAATACAAAGATTGGGGACCTTCAGGGCACTTGCTTAGGCCTTATCTCATCCCCCTCCCCCTCCTCTGCTGCTGCTTCCTTTCTAGGATTGACTCTGTGTTCTTTGGTGGGGGGACACCGAGCCTGGCTAGCCCTCACACAGTGGCCACAGTCCTGGAGGCTATCGCCCAGACTACCCACTTGCCTGCCAAAGCTGAAGTTACTCTAGAAGCCAACCCGACCTCATCACAGGCATCAAGGCTGGCTGCCTTCCAAGGGGCAGGTATCAACAGACTATCCATTGGCGTCCAGGTGACCAGCCACTCCCCTCCCCTTATACAGCCCTTCTGCTCTGCCTCCCCTCCCCCTTCTCTAGGTCTTACTCTGAGGTTAATTGGCTGATTGAGTCAGCTCCCTACCCTTCTTAACCTTTTTGGTGTCATGGACCCCTTGAGCAGATTTTGGAACCTTCTCAAAATAATGTTGTTAAATGCATAAAATAGTAGTTATCAAAACATTTTTTTAAGAAAAGAAGTTCACAGACCCCAACTTTTCTCTTTTTCCAGAAGCCCTCTGCCTGTCTTCTAACTTTCTCCCTGCTCCATATATGCTCACATCCATACCTCATCAAGGCCAAATTTTGTCCTCCGCCCCCTTGCCAAACCAGGCTACACTGTAGTTCTTCCCTCACAGTCCCTCCTTTTCGTTTCTCCTTTCCCTCTTTCAGTCCTTAGATGATACAGAACTCCAGCTGCTGGGCAGGACACACTCAGTGTCAGAAGCCTTGAGGACCTTGGAAGAGGCATGGCGTCTGTTTCCAGGGCGCACATCTGTGGATCTCATGTTTGGCCTCCCAGCGCAGCAGGTGGAACCATGGCTCAGGCAGCTGCAGGAGCTACTTTCCCTCTGTGATGACCACATCTCTCTCTACCATCTGACCCTGGAGAGAGGCACTCTGCTCTTTGCCCAGGTCCAGCAAGGGACCCTGCCCTCCCCAGACCCAGAAGCTGCAGCTGAGATGTACCAGGATGGGCGGGAGGTCCTGAGGGAGGCCGGCTTCCGCCAATATGAAGTTTCCAACTTTGCGAGAAATGTGAGCCATTACTTTGAAGTATGATGTTGGATGGAAGGGGAAGGGGCTATCAGTTGTTCAGAGGGCAATGAGGAAGTCCAGGCCGTAGAGAGAGAAGGGTGGGGCATATGGGTAGAAAGGCATCAGAACTGGGGAAAGGGCAAACATTGGGAAGGCACTGGGGAGCCTGAGAAGGCACTGTGGCATCTGCCTGGGGGTTTCTAGGGCTCGTATACTCATATACTCCTCCTTCCTTGACTAATTCAAGGATACTTGTGTGAGGCCTATGGCATATGGCATATGCCCTAACTTGGGTGGGGAACTTCCCAGGCTGGGCATTCATATCACCCAATGGGGACGGGCTCTGCACTAACTCTCCCCTTCCCTTGCAGGAAGCTCTCAGCACCCATAATTGGACCTATTGGCAAGGTGGTCAGTACATAGGTGTTGGGCCTGGTGAGTCCCATGACCAGATGGGAAGGCCAAGATCAAAGAGCTAGGAGTGAGCTATACTAATATGATTTCTCTGTCTTAGGGGCCCATGGGCGATTTGTGCCCCAGGGGGATGGAGGGAGCTTTCGGGAAGCTCGAATCCAGACATTGGAACCTGATAATTGGATGAAGGAAGTTTTAATGTTTGGACATGGCACCCGGAAACGAGTGTCCCTGAGTGAGCTGGAGCTGTGAGTATATCTGGGCGAAGCTTTTCTCTGTACTGTTCCCCACCCCCACCGACTATTCTGAGCATTATTATTGACTGCCTTCCCCTCTTTGTGTATTTCCTAGGGCTTCACCTACCATATACACATACAAATACACCTGACATTGTGTATGTCATTGTGTGTGTGTGTGTGTGTGTGTGTGTGTGGTGATGATGATGATGATGATGACAATGATGATGGTGGTGGTGGTGGTGGTGACTCCTTTCCCCAGAATCCCTTGAGCATTGGTGCAGCTCTGTTTGCATCTCTGTTTCAGATTGGAGGAGGTTTTGGCTCTGGGGTTACGTACAGACATAGGAATCACTCACCAGGTAAAGTGACTGATGACAACTGCTTTCTAGAGTTTGCTCTGCACCCTTCTCACCTCCAAGGCCTTCTGTGCCAGCCTGGAGATCATATACTACCTACCATTCAGTCACACATGCACACATACCGTCACACAATGAACACCCTTCCACACTGGGCCAAGTCTAGAGGTCCATCATGGAGCAAGTCCCAAAGGATGCTTTTGTGTATCATAGGGTCTTCCCTTTCTCCCTTTCTAGAGATGATGGAGCAGTATCTAAAGCTGTGAATAGAGAAAACCACAGCGGAGGAAAGGAACTCCTCACAGGCCTAGTGTTTAGGCATGAGGACTGAGTTAGACCACATTTAGTGGGGAAGCTGCAAGAATGTCAGCTTGACTCTGACTTAGCATCAGGCCGGTCTATGAAGTGGGAGTGACATTTGCAACTAATTGTTTTATTCATCGGACAGATATGTATTAAGTTCCTGTTTTGTGCTAGGCATGCAGGCAGGTCCAAAGACAAACAAGAGTTGGTTCCTGCCCTTGAGAAACTAGCAATTTAATAGAAGAGATTAAAAGCAAGCACACAAATAACCAATGCAAAAGAGGATATGGTAGGTAGATAGAATAGCTACAAGCCATTATTATAGGATTTTATAAGAGATCACTTCCTGCTGGAGTGAGCAGAGGAAGATTAATGGAAGGCATGGCTTTTGAACTAGGCCTTGAAGGATATGTGGGATTTCAGTGGGTGAAAATGGGGGGGGGGACACGTGGCAGAAAAGGCATTTGGAGAATGGGAAACAGTGTGAGCAAAGGTGGGAAAATAAGAGGTGTATTCAGAGAATGAGGAATAGTTTGGCTGGAGTATAGGTATCATGAGATACAGCAAGGAAGAAGAGATTTGGGAGTCAGGTTGTGGAAAGCCTTGAATGCCAGAATCAATAGTTCTGACCTTTTTTTTTAGGGGACAGTGGGGAGCCATTGAAAGGTTCTTTTTTTTTTTTTTTTTTTTTTTTTTTTTTTTTTTTTTTTGT
>NW_020954575.1:15089196-15094146 GCF_900497805.2 Vombatus ursinus | reverse complement strand
TGAAAGATTAATTTTCTATGAGATGTTGGATGTTGAAATAATCTAGGCAAGAGATGATAAAAATCTAAATGAAGGTGTGGTAGTAGTGGAAATGATAATTCCAGGCATATTGTGAGAATCCATTTTGCAGGGTGGGGAGGAGATAGAGGAAGGAAGGAAACAAGCATTTATTTTTTTTAATTTAATTTTTTTTTTTTTTGCTTTTTGGTGAGGCAATTGGGGTTAAGTGACTTGCCCAGGGTCACACAGCTAGTAAGTGTCAAGTGTCTGAGGTCGGATTTGAACTCGGGTTCTCCTGACTCCAAGACCGGAATTCTATCTCACTATACCACCTAGCTGCCCTGAAACAAGTATTTATTAAGCACATACTGTGTGCCAGGTACTGCGCTAAGTGCTTTGCATGCATTATATCATTTGATCTCAAAACAACCCTGAGAGGAAGGTGCTGTTATTATCCCCATTTTACAGTTGAGGAAACTGAGGCAGATAGCAGTTAAGTTACTTGCCCAGGGTCACACAGCTGCTGAGTGTCTGAGGCTGGATTTAAAATCAGGCCTACCTGACTCTTTGCCCAACACTCTATCCACTATGCCACCTAGTGGCCTTTAGGAGTTGAAGAAGATCCTGAGGTTATGAGCCCTCATATGATCTCCTTGACAAAAGTCAAGACAACTGGTGATGGCCCAGGATGCAGTGGATGACCTTGGTCTTTCTAAATACCATTGACAGTAACAGGAAGTCCAGGAAAAGGAGTGGGTTTTAAGGGAAATGTTAATGAGTTTAGATGTGAAGTCATCTGCTGGATTCTGTTTGAACAGCCAGCAGCAAATTTGTTATCATGAATTTATAATGTATATTATGTATTTATAATTTATGTAATGTATTTATGTAATATATTTATGTAATGTATTTATAATTTACAATGAGCACATTCTGATGACTACCTCTAGCAGTATGTGGGAGAGAGTAGGGAAGATAGGCTAGTGCGGGTTACCTAGGCTTGGAGATTAGGAGGATAGTAATGGTGGAAAATCAAGGGTCCGAGGAAGTTTCAGGTAGTGGAATTGCTGACTCTGGGATCCAGAAGGAAGAAAAGCCAGAACAAAGATGAAAGGCTGAAGAAATAGGGGTGGTTGAGGGACTGGAGGTCACACCAAGAGGCTCAGGATTAGTAAGGGTGGGGAAGAAATAGAGAGGAGAAATTATGATCAGCGTAGAGAATTTCAGGTTTCTAGGTATGGGGAGTGAATACATATCAAGTGAATGGGAAGGCTGAGATGGGGCTGTCCTGGTGGATGGAAGGCTTGACTCCCTTCCCTCATGCTCTATAGTTAACTTAATTGCCAAGGCTTGTGAGTTCTTCTCCGCCATCTGTTTCCTTTTCTCCAGTAACATGCCCACTACCCTAATTTGGGTCCTCATCACCTTCCACCAGGACTACTGCAACAGCCTCCAATTGGAGTCCGAGATTCCAATCTCTCCCTTTTCCAATGTGTCCTCTGCATGGTTGCCAAAATAATCTTTCTAAAGCACGCCTCACTGTTATTCTCCTGCTCAAGGACTTTTCAGGGGCAACCTGTTTCTGATAGGATAAAAGAAAAACTCCTCCCTTGGCATTTAAAGCCCTTCACAGTCTGTCCCCAGCTTATCTGCCTGGGCTTATTGTACATTATGCCTCTTCCTGTACTTTGTATTCTATTCAAACTAGCCTATTTGCTGTTCCCCAAACTTGGTACTTTACTTTCTATCTCCATACCTTTATATAGGTTGTATTGTATGGCATTGTGTTGTGTCGTATTATATTGTATCGCATTGTTTTTGTCCATGCCTGAATTGCACTCTCTCCTCCCGTCCACCTCTTAGAATCTCTGGCTCCTTCAGAGCTCAGCTCATATGCTATCCCCTCTGGAAAACTTTTTGTGGTTTCCAGAGCAGCTAATGCTTCCTTCCTCCTCCCCAGATTATCATGTGCATAACTTATCTGTTTAGATGTTCTATCTCCCCTACCACCCCTCTTAAGGTAGTGTGTCACAGTGGTGAGAAAGCCAGCCTTGAAGACTAGAAGATGGAACTCAAGGCATCTCAGTTACATTCTGGCTGTGTAAGGTTGGGCAACCTAACCTCTCAGTACTCTAGGGAGTTTGGTCTCTAAGACCATAACTTGTAGAGAGGGTGCCTACTTGTATTGGTAGAGTTTCTTCACTCACCAGCCCCTGTACCAATGAAATCACAGATCTGGTCCCTATCCATTGTTGTTGTTCAGTCATTTTTCAGTGATGACCCTATTTGGGGTTGCTTGCAAAGATACTGGGTGGTTTGCCATTTTCTTTTCCAGCTGATTTGACAGATGAGGAAACTGAGGCAAACAGGGTGAAGTGACTTGCCCAGGGTCACACAGCTAGTAAGTGTTTGAAGCCAGATTTGAACTCCTGACTCTAGGCCTGGCACTCTGTGCACTATGGCGCCACCTAGCTGCCCTGTCCCTATCTGTCTCCCTATCCCACCTGGGACCAGATCCTGGTGGAGTGTCAGCTTTCTGAGTACAGGGACTCTATTTTATTTTGTCTTGGTATTCCCAGTTTTATAATCTTGCACTTTGTTTTATAGTTATTAAACACAGTGTTAAGTGGTTGCTTAATAAATGGCTGGCAGATTGGATTAGATAGAAGAGGTTGGCTTAACTGTCCAGGTTTTTAGAAGGGTCTGTATGGATGTTGATGTTGCCTATGACCAGAGAGCTAGAACTGGAAGGGAAACAAAGATTAAGACAGTAAGCACAGAGCCAGCACTTTCACCGCCGTACCCAAACATTTATTGAGTTCCTACTGTGTGCTTGGCCATAGGTTAGGTATTGGGGGGAACACAGAGCCAAAGAAAACAAAACAGGATAGCAATGAGAGACAGGGTGGAGAGGAGACTGGATCAGATGTGGAAGGCATGGAGGAAGGAGGAAGTGTGACCTGAAGGTTACTCCCTCATCATTTGCAGATTCTTGGATGATGAGTGGTTGAAAGCAAGGGAGATGTTTGCTCATCCTCAGGCTGTGCTCTGAGTTGCCCCGTGCTTGAGTGAGACATCACCATGTAGCATACACATACTGAGCGTATGTGGGTGAGACATAGCGTAGCTATTCCCAGTGGGTCTATCCAGGCCTCCTCCCTTATGCACCCTGACATAATGCTCACTCTCCAGCCTTTGGAAACAGGGGACTACAAAGTCCCCCAGGGTGAGAGGTTGAGGGATGGGGCACAACTCTGACTCTGTCCTCTCCAGCACTGGCTGTACTTTGAGCCCCACTTGTCCCTGTGGGATGTGTTTGGGGAATCTGAGGAAGTGAGGGAGCTCCAGTCACAAGGTCTGTTGCTGCTGGACCACAGGTGAGCTGGTGGGAGAGGAGGGTGGAGATGAGGAGGGGAGGATGGAAAGGGGTCGCAGATTGGGACAACCAGAGTGATAGGGCCACGGGGTTGGGGAAGCTATTGGTTAAGGGGTAGGGAATGGGGAGGGAGGACTGTTATCTCATCTCCTCTTTGTTCCAGCGGGCTTCGGTGTTCCTGGGAAGGGCTGGCTGTGCTGGATACTATACTGCTGAGACTCCTTCTCCAGCTCCAGAATGCCTGGAAAAACAGGCCTCCTCCCACCTTCAAGGTCACTGAGTCAGGAGCTGCCTCCCAGAGCGGGGATTCATGCTTCAGGTATAGCTTGGACTAGGTGACCTCTGAGGTACATACCTTTAAAACTCTGTGGTTCTGATATCATAGAGGATGGGATGAGCCAATTTTATGGGGGCAGGGACCAGAACTAGGAATAGGTTTCTCCCTAGCCTTTGATAGGGGGATGGAAGGATGAAAGCCATGAGTACCCCTTTGTTCCTTTGAGAGGATAGCTAGATATAGTGGATAAAGTGCTAGACTTGGAGTCAGGAAGACCTGAATTCAAATTCAGCCTCAGGCACTTTCTAGCTGTGTGACCCTGGGCAAGTCACTTAACTTCAGTTTCTTCAGCTGTAAAATAGGGTAACAATAGCACCTTCCTACCAAGGTTGTTGTAAGGATCAAATGAGATAATATTTGTAAAGCCTTAGTACAGTGCCTGGCACAAAGTAGGCACTTAATAAATGCTTATTCTCCTCTTCCTCCCCTTTCTTTCTGTAATAAACTTTCCTGGTATCCAGCCAGAATCAATGACTGCCCATCCACTGATGGGCAGGGATTTGTGAGGCTGTAGCCAGACCATGGAAACATGAGGGCTGTCAGATCTCACTACCTACAGAGGGTCTTTTCCCTAACCCTCCCTTCCTTCTTACTTTTCTGTCTCTTGGTTCTAGTTACCTTTCTGCACACCGAATCTTAAGTACAATGTTCCAATATGATGGATACCTGGGATTTTCCTTAGAAGGTGCTGGAGAACTTCCCTGGCCCCAAGAATATCAGGAATTTAAGATGGTGGGAAATAGAGGAGCCCTTTAATAGTGGGTAGTGAGGAAGAGGGCAGGCCTTTTCTTGTGCTCTGGATTGGAGGCTGAAGGCAAACAGACACTACTCTCCTATCCCTATCCGCTGGAATGGGAAAGGAGAGCCAATATAGCTTACATTTATGTAGAGCTTTAGTCTGGTAAAGATTTTCACATACATTCACTTTTTCTTGGCTTCTGTTTTTGCCAATTCTCTTTATTTTTTTTTTATTCTGAACTTACCCCACACCAAAGAAAATGAACATTTCCATATACGTTGCAGGACAACAGTATTCCCTTACATTCATATGCCACAACTTGTTCAGCCATTCCCCAATTGATGGACATCTCCTCAATTTCCAATTCTTGGCCACCACAAAAAGAGCTGCTATAAATATTTTTGCATATGTGGGTCTTTTTCCCTTTTTTATGATCCCTTTGGGATACAGACCTAGTAGTGGTATTGCTGGATCAAAGGGTATGCACATTTTTATAGC
>NW_020954575.1:15087911-15089076 GCF_900497805.2 Vombatus ursinus | reverse complement strand
TGGATCAGTTCACAACTTCACCAACAATGCATTAGTGTTCCAATTTTACCACATCTTCTCCAACAGTTACCATTTTTCTTTTCTGTCATAATAGCCAATCTGATAGGTAGTAGGTAATAGTAGATTACTATAGTTATTTACTACTGTGTCTTGTTTACCCAATCCACCACTCTATTTCTTAGCCAGCACCAAATAGTTTTGATGATTGCCCCTTTATAATATAGTTTTAGATCTGGTACAGCTAGGCCACTGTATTTTGCATTTTTTTCATTAATTCCCTTGATATTCTTGACCTTTTGTTCTTCCAGATGAATTTTGTTATTTTTCCTAGCTCTATAAAATAATTTTTTGGTATTTTGATTGGTATGACACTGAATAAGTAAATTAACTTGGGTAGAATTGTCATTTTTATTATATTAGCTCATCTTACCCGTGAACAATTAATATTTTTCCAGTTGTTCAAATCGGATCTTATTTGTGTGAAAAGTATTTTGTAATTGTATTCATATAGTTCCTGGGTTTGTCTTAGCAGGCAGACTCCTAAATATTTTATATTGTCTACAATTATTTTAAATGGAATTTCTCCTTCTATCTCTTGCTGCTGGGCTTTGTTGGTAATTTATGGTAAATTATGATGATTTATGTGGGCTTATTTCATATCCTAAAACTTTGCTAAAGTTGTTAGTTGCTTCAAGTAGTTTATTAGTTGATTCTCTAAGTATACCATCATGTCATATGCAAAGAGTGATAGTTTTGTTTCCTCATTGCCTATTCTAATTCCTTCAATTTCTTTTTCTTCCCTTATTGCTAAAGCTAATATTTCTAGTACAATATTGAATAATAGAGGTGATAATGGACATCCTTGTTTTACCCCTAATCTTATTGGGAAAGCTTCTAGCTTATCCCCATTACATATAATGCTGGCTAATGGTTTTAGATAGATATCACTTATCATTTTAAGGAACACTCCATTTATTCCTATGCTTTCTAGTGTTTTAATAGGAATGGGTGCTATATTTTGTCAAAAGCTTTTTCTACATTTATTGAGGTAATCATTTGATTTCTGTTAGTTTTGTAATTAATATGGTCAATTATGCTGATAGTTTTCCTAATATTGAACCTGCATTCCTGGTATAAATCCCACCTGGTCATAGTGTATTATCCT
>NW_020954575.1:15079703-15087863 GCF_900497805.2 Vombatus ursinus | reverse complement strand
TGTGATAAATTACTATCATCTCTTTGCTAATATTTTATTTAAGATTTTTGCATCAATATTCATTAGGGAAATTGGTCTATAATTTTCTTTCTCTGTCTTGGCTCTTCTTGATTTAGGTATGAGCACCATATTTGTGTCATAAAAGGAATTTGGTAGGACTCCTTCTTTGCCTAAATTTCCAAATAGTTTATATAGTATTGGAATTAATTGTTCTTTAGATATTTGGTAGAATTCACTTGTAACTCCAACTGGCCCTGGGGATTTTTTTTTAGGGAGTTCATTGATGGCTTGTTCAATTTCTTTTTCTAAAATGAGGTTAAGTATTTTATGTCCTCTTCTGTTAATCTGGGCAATTTATATTTTTGTAAATATTCATCCATTTCACTTGGATTGTCAGGTTTATTGGCAAACAGTTGGGCAAAATAGCTCCTAATTATTGCTTTAATTTCTTCTTCATTAGTGGTAAATTCACTATTTTCATTTTTGATACTGGTAATTTGGTTTTCTTCTTTTTTTAATCAAATTAACCAAAGGGTTATCTATTTATTGGATTTTTTTTTCATAAAACCAGCTCTTAGTTTTATTTATTATTTCAATAGTTTTCTTGTTTTCAATTTTATTAACCTCTCCTTTGAGTTTCAGGATTTCTAATTTGGTATTTAATTGGTGATTTTTTGTTCTTTTTTAGTTGTATGCCCTAATTTTGATTTTTTTTATTTAATTGATCTGCTCTTTTTCTATTTTATTCATGTAAGCATTTAGAGATATAAAATTTCTCCTAAGAACTACCTTGGCTGCATCCCATAAATTTTGGTATGTTGTCTCATTGTCATTCTCTTTGATGGAGTTATTGATTGTTTCTATGATTTATTGTTTAACCCACTCTGGGTTAGTATATTTAGTTTTCAATTAATTTTTAGTCTGTCTTTCCATGGCCCTTTATTACATGTAATTCTTATTGTATCATGATCTGAAAAGGATACATTTAATATTTCTGCCTTTCTGCGTTTGATTGTAAGTATATGCCCTAGTATATGGTCAGTTTTTGTGTAGGTGCCATATACCACTGAGAAAAAAGGTATATTCCTTTCTATCCCCAATCGATTTTCTCCAGAGATCTATCATAGCTAACTTTTCTAAAATTCTATTCACCTCCTTAACTTCTTTCTTATATATTTTGTGGTTAGATTTATCTAGTTCTGAGAGGGGGAGGTTGAGGTCTCCCACTAGTATAGTTTTACTATCTCTTTCTTCTTGCAACTCACTTACCTTCTCCTCTAAGAATTTGGATGCTATAACACTTGGTGCATATATATTTGGTATTAATATTACTTTATTGTCTGTGGTACATTTTAGCAAGATGTAGTTTCCTTCCTTTTCTCTTTTAATTAGATCTATTTTTGGTTTTGCTTTGTCTGAGATCAGGATTGCTACCCCTGTTTTTTTTACTTCAGCTGAAGCATAATGTATTCTACTCCAGCCTTTTACCTTTACTTTGTGTGTATCTCTCTGCTTCAGATGTGTTTCTTGTAAATAACATTTTGTAGGATTCTGGTTTTTAATCCACTGTGTTATTCACTTCCATTTTATGGGAGAGTTCATCCCATTCTCATTCACAGTTATGATTACTATCTTTGTATTTCCCTCCATCCTGTTTTCCTCTTGTTTATACTTTTCTCTCTTCTTTCATCCTGTCTCTCCTCACCAGTGTTTTGCTTCTGACCACCACCTCCCTCACCCTGCCCTCCTTTCTATCAGCCCCCCTCCCTTTTCTTTCTCCTTTCCCCTTCTACTTCTGCCGTCCTGTCTTTCCTTCTACTGTAATAGGTCTTTTGCTCCTCTTCGTGTGATATAATTTACCAGCACTATTCTGCCTCCCCCTTTCCTTTTCTACCAGTACAATCCTTTTTTCACCCTTTATTAATTATATTATATTCTTTTCCTTCTTTTCTTTTTCATTCTTATTTTTAGCAACCTGATTGATATCTCTTTTCTCTCCCCACCCTTTCCACTGCCATATTGGGAAAAAAAATTATATTATTATATCTTCACATCAAAGTCAACTTATACTACACCCTTTGTGTGTGTACATTCCTAACTGCCCTAATAGAGATACAGTTCTCAGGGGTTAAAAGTATCATCTTCCTGTGTAGGGATGGAAACAATTTAACCTTATTGAATAGCATGGTTTTTTTTTCTTTCTTGTTTACCTTTTTATTCTTCTCTTGAGTCTTGTATTTGAAGATTGAATTTTCTGTTCATTTCTGGTTTTTTCATCAGGAAAGTTTAAAGTCTCTTATTTCATTGAATGTCTGTCTTTTCCCCTGAAAGATTATGCTCAATTTTGCTGGGTAGTTGATTCTTGATTGTAATCCAAGCTCCTTTGCCTTCCAGAACATCATATTCCAAGCCCTCTGATCCTTTAATATAGAAGTTGCTAAATCCTATGTAATCCTGACTGTGGCTCCTTGATATTTGAATTGTTTCTTTCTGGCTGCTTGCAGTATTTTCTCCTTGACCTGATAATTCTGGAATTTGGCTACAATATTCCTTGGAGTTTTCATTTTGGGATCTCTTTTAGGAGGTAATTAGTGGAGTCTTTCAATGACTGTTATTTTTCCCTGTGGTTTTAGGATATCCGGGCAGTTTCCCTTGTTAATTTCTTGAAGGATGCTATCCAGGCTCTTTTTTTGGTCATGGCTTTCAGGTAGTCCACTAATTCTTAAATTATCTCTTCTGGATCTATTTTCTAGGTCAGTTGTTTTTCCAATGAGGTATTTTACATTTTTCTTCTTCTTTTTGTTTCATTCTTTTGATTTTATTTGACTGATTCTTGATGTCTCGAGTAGTTATTAGCTTTCACTTGCCCAATTCTAATTTTTAAGGCATTATTTTCTTCAATTAGCTTTTGTACCTCCTTTTCCTTTTGGCCAATTCTACTTTTTACAGAGTTGTTTTCTTCAGTGGATTTTTTTTCCATTTGACCAATTGCATTTTTTATGGAATTGGTTTCTTCAGTCAATTTTTGTCCTTGTTTTTCCAAGCTGTTGACTCTCTCTTGCATAACTCTCATTTCTTTTCACAATTTTTCTCTTGCCTTTCTTATTTGATTTTTAAAATCTTTTTTGAATTCTTCCAAGAAGGCTTTTTGGGCTTGAGACCAATTCATATTCCCCTTTGAGGCTTCACTTGTAGGCATTTTGACATTGTTGTCCTCTTCTGAGTTTGTGTTTTGATCCTCTCTGTCACCATAGTAGCTTTCTATGGTCAGGGCTCTTTGCTGCTTTGTGTTCATATTTTTTAGCCTATTTTGTGACTTTTTAAGTTGGGCTCTGCTCCTGGGGCACAGGGGCCACTATCCCAAGCTTCTTGTGCTGGAGCCCAGGGGCTTGGTCACTGATTTTCTGTGCTGTGTTGCTGGGGCTGGCAGTTTGCCTTCTGCAGGGCTGGATGCCTTACAGCTGACCTGTTTTGCTACTGGCCTGCTGACTCAGGACCAAGAGGCCTCGTTTGCTGATCTGTGCTAAGAGCCTTCCACTGGCTTGCCTGGACAGTGTCTGCACTGGGCTGTGCTGCCCTTTTACCCAAGTGAGACAGACCTTTCCTGAAATCTTTCTAAATTATCTTAAGCTGGAAAATTATTTCATTCCATCTTTTTGTGGGTTCTGTCACTTCAGAATCCATTTAGAAGCTTGATTTAATATTATTTCCAAGGGAAACTGGGGAGAGCTCAGGCAACTTCTTGGCTTTTCTCTGCCATCTTGGCTTTGCCTAAATTCCCCTCTTGCCTGTCTTTTTAAGTGTATAATAAATTAAATATCTAACTATCAAAGCTGTCTTGCTTATCTGTGTTTCTTTTCATTCTCTTCTGTGCATTAAAAAATGATTCAGTGACCTTCTTTTCCTTCTTTTCTTTTTCATTCTTATTTTTAGCAACCTGATTGATATCTCTTTTCTCTCCCCACCCTTTCCACTGCCATATTGGGAAAAAAGAAAAACAAAACTGTTGTAACAAATATGCATACTTAATCAAAACAAATTCTCACTGAAAATGCATTAAATTCTCTCATTTGTTACTCATAACAATCCTGTGATGTAGGTATGCTTATTATCTCCATTTTATAGATGAAGAAACAAGCTTATTGAGGTTAGCCAGGAAGTAAGTCCCTCTTTGAATCCCCTACTTACCTTCAAGAATCAGCTCAAGTGCCAGGTATAATAGCACATGCCTGCAATCACTACGGAGGCTGAGGCTGATAAGATCTCTTGAGCTTTGGAGTTTTGAGCTGCAGTAGGGCTAAAGCCAATCAGGTGTCCACACTTGGGGGGGGGGGGTTGTGTGGGGATAGTGCACAGCAGGATGTCTAAGAAGCAAACTGGCCTAGGACAGAAATGGGACCTGTCACAATTTTTGGGATGATCAGTAGTGGGGTCAAGCCAGTGTGTGGCCAATGTACTTCCAACCTGAGTAAAACAGGGAGACCCATTTCCCCCTACCAAAAAAGGGGGGTCAGTTCAAATGCCAACATCTACATGATCTTTCCTGATCCACACAGTTGCTAATATTTTGCTCCCAAATAACTTTGTATTTATCTTGATAAATAATAGATTTTAGAAACAATGGCCAACTCCCCCTTTCCATACCCTCCACCTCACATATAGCCTGTGTGAAGTCTGACTTGGGCTGTATGTGTAACTACTTGAAAATTGCACCAACCCTCTGCCCTTTCTAACTGTTAGTAGCTCATTTCCTTTTTTATTTCTCTGTCTGGGTTCTAAGGCATTCAAGGGGTAGGTTTTGACATTTCCTTAGAAATGACCAGAAATGCATAATTTCTCTCAATTAGCTCTGACCTCTAGTTTATAAATAAACCAAAGAAACCTCATTTCCCCTAAGCTTTTCTCTTCTCTTTCAATCCCAAACACCCTAGCCTAATAGGCTTAAACATTAATATTCTTGCTTATACAACTTATTAACTGTGTAACAAATAATAAAGCAAGGACAAATAATTGTTTACAATGTGTCATGGTGAGAAAAGTTCACAGTCAGTCACCTTTTTGTTCTCCAAAAACAGGGGAAAGAGATGTGGATCAGAATCTTTTCACCAATGTGACCCCAGCTCAAGATACACAATTCTCTCAGGACGGCGATCCAAGTCTCCCAGGAATTCTCCACCTAATGTCTCTTCATAAGTTAAGAATTAAACTAAGTTCTCTAGAAATATCTGTCTCTTAAGAAGAAAGTTCTGTTAATTTTTTCTGTGCCTTTTTCACACACATAGAATCTCTTGCTTTGACAGTTAATTCACTCTAGGTAAAACTGATTCTTCCTACAAGATTCTATTCCCTTTCTCTTAAAAACACAGTAACTTTAAGGTTATACCTGGATTTATACATATCTCTTCCAACAACAGAATATAAGCTCTGAAAGGGCCAGTTTCACTCTTGTCTTTGTATTCCCATGGCCAAGCACAAGGCCTGGCACAAGAGCTTGCTTAATACACATCTGTTGCCTGATTGAAATATCTGAAGTAGCATTCCAACCATGGTCTTTCTGACTCCAAGTCCAGTGCTCTTTCCACTAAGCCACACTGCCTTTCATAAAGGCTTTTTGCCAATAGGGAGGCAAATAAAGGGAGTGGTATGGGCATTTGTAAACTTTATCATCTAATTTTTCCACAGCGTGCAGGAAAAGCAGTCAACTTACTATTCACCAAATATTGTCACCAAGAAAACCAAGCCAAAAAAAAAAAATTGAAACAATGTCTTGGACTTCAATGGACTCAAGTTTAGAAGGAAAAAATAGGTGGATAAAACGTTTTTCATGAAAACACAGGTTTGGTCAATTTACATGTCCCCACAATTCCAATGTGCCTGTTCACCTGTCCTACTACTTTTCCCTTCCCTTGGCTGCTGTTTTAAAGTTTCCCCTATCCCAAAGTGGAATTTTTATTACAGGGCTAACGCTCTTTCAATTTTATACTGATTAAATCAGTACTGCAGTATTTGATTAACCAAGCTTCTGCAGAATTTGTGATTCTTGGACTTTTTTGATGTAAGAAATACTTCTTTATGCATATTCTTTCCTCAGTGATTTTCCAGCATTCTGCTTTGTGCCTATAGGAATTTTTTAAAATAGAAAATTAGGTAATATGATATTTCTGTATTTGCTTTGTGTGAAACATTGATATAAAGCATAGGTGGCCACCTTTTATTGCTTGTACCGTCTATGGAAGTCAACATAAACTGCAATAATTACAATACAGAGTTACAAATAAAGGGAATGGACATTGACCATCCAAAAAAACCAACCATATCTTTTTCCACTTATCCACATAACATGTGACTGGCAGTAGAGTGCTAACATTTCTTTTTTTCTTTTTTTTCTTCCCTTCCCCCACTTAATAGTATTTTATTTTTTCCAATTAAAAGATAGTTTTCAACATTCACTTTTTTAAGTTCCAATTTTTTTTATCCCTTCCTCCTGTCCCTCCTCCCCAAGATGGCATGTAATCTGATATAGGCTATACATGTACAATCATATTAAACATACTTCCACATTAGTCATGTTATGAAAGAAGAATCAGAACAAAAGGGAAAAACCATGAGAGAGAAAAAAAGAGAGAGAAAATAGTATGCTTTGATCTGCATTTAGACTCCATAGTTCTTTCTCTGTATGCAGATGAGTGCTAACATTTATCAATTTACAAGGTGTTTTATTCACATTTATCTCATTTGATCTCCACAACTACACTGTGAAATAGGTGTGAATATTATCCCTGTTTTTTTACAAGAAATTTAATAAGAAATTTTATTAATTTTACCACTTAATAGTATCCCTGTTTTATAGCCTCAGGAAACTCAGGCTGTAAAAGGTTAAATCATTTGCCCAGGGTGGCACAGCTAGTAAGTGTCTGAGGTAGAATTGACCTCAGTTTTTGCTGACTGCAAGCCCAAAGTTCCATCCATGATACCATGCTGCCTTTCATTAAGGCTTTTTAAAGCCAACAGGGAAGCATAGACAGAGTGGTAAGTCACAGTCCTTGTCTTTCCTTTTCCATTTATCTACAGAACATGTGACTTGGCAATTTCAGTTTTAACCACGTGCTCGCCATCTTGGCCCTGGCAATTTACCTTGGAGGTTCTTTCTGGATTACAAATTTCCCAGCTGAAGGAAAGCTTATTTTTAGTTTGGGGTATCAAAGCCAGGTGTGTTAAAGTCAGCCTCAGGATGAGGCAACTCAGGGGGTGGGTACACCCACCTTTTATTTATGCTCACCTTAGAGTCCTGAGTCTCATGGGTAGAATGTGGACCCAAGGCCTGTGTCACCATTGTATGTCCCCTCTCACCAGTCGTCTTTGGATCTTGATAAATAAATGAAGGTCAAGCAGTGAGCAAATGCTGCCATTAGATACATTAGATATGCTCTGGGACTATTCTTGCCATCCTTACTCAGGTTCCTTCCAGCTGCCAAGACTCATTCCACTTGAGACATGCTGCTGGCTAGCCTTCCTCTTTGGCCTGAGGGAGGGCAGCTTCCTTCCTTCAAAGGGCCAAGGGGCCCTGGGCCAGCATGAGGGCCAGAGCTAGTGCTCAGTAGGTCTGATTCCTAGTGATTCAGACAATCATTCCATACTCTGTGTCATATCTGGGCCCTGCCTTTTCGCCTCCTGCTGTCATCTCTCCAACACCAAGTACTTCCACTAGAAGGAGCAGAGGGTCAGGCTTGAAAAGAGGAGAGCTAAATTTGTGTCAGGGTCACCGATTTTTGCCACTCAGGTTTTCCTGATCCTCTGGTCCCAGGGGTTCTCACTGCCACACACTGGATGTACGTAAGAGGATACTTACCTCACACTTCTGTTGGTAAATCAGTTTTTAAAATAGATTTTTATTGATCTCTTTTGTTTTTACATCATCTAGATT
Organism: Vombatus ursinus; assembly: GCF_900497805.2. Taxonomy (NCBI): domain Eukaryota; kingdom Metazoa; phylum Chordata; class Mammalia; order Diprotodontia; family Vombatidae; genus Vombatus; species Vombatus ursinus. Next base: position 15,079,939 of record NW_020954575.1, on the reverse strand, counting down.
TCTCCCTGTATCCCTTCTCCTTCCAGAGAACCATTCCCAGTAACAAAGAACTTTTAAAATTACATTTTTAATGAAAAAAATCTATTTTCTCTCCTCTGCATCTCATTCCATTCTACCAATTTAAAAGAAAAATAAACAAACCTGTATAACAAGCATGTATAGTCAAGCAAAATCAATCCTTCCCATTGGCCATGTCCAGAAAAGGCCATGTCCAGAAAAGGCCATGTCCAGAAAAG
>NW_020954575.1:15036361-15079684 GCF_900497805.2 Vombatus ursinus | reverse complement strand
TGCATCTGAGTCAATCACCTCTCTTGTCAGGAGGTGGGTAGTATGCTTCATTATCTGTCCTCTGGAATTGAGGTTGGTGATTGCAGTGATCAGAATTCTTAAGTCTTTCAAAGTCATTTGTCTTTACCATGTTGTTATTGTATAATTTGTTCACATGGTTCTGTTTACTTCATTCTGCACTTAGTTCATACAAGTCTTCCTAGGCTTCTTTGAAACTGTTCTTTTTATTGTTTCTTACAGCACAATAGTGTTATTTTGCATTCATATACCACAATCTGTTTAGCCATTCACCAGCTGATGAGCATCCCTTCAGTCCAGCTCTTTGCCACCACAGAGATGCTGCTAGAAGTATTCTTGTTCATATGGGTCCTGTCCCTTTTTCTTTGATCTTTTGGTTTAGGCCTAGTAGTGGTATCATGGAATATGCACAGTTTAGTAAATAACAAAGAATTTTTTTTAAAAAAAGGAAAAAAGGGGGGCAGAGCCAAGATGGCAGAAGGAAAACAGTGACTGTCTTGAACTCTCTCCCAAAGCCCTCCAAATACCTAAAAAAAATGGCTCTAAACAAATTCTAAAGCAGCAGAACCCACAAAAAGACAGAGTGAAACAAATTTCCAGCCAAAGACAGCCTGGATGGTTGATCGGGAAGGTATATCACGCTGGGCGGGGAGAGGAGCGCAGTTTGGCACAGCGACCCTGGAGCAGGCCTCAGAGACCCTGGAGCAGGCCTCAGAGGACTGAATCGCCGGCAGCTGTGGTGGTTTCCAGACTTCTCAACCCCTGAACGCCAAAGACAACTTGGAAGGTCAGTGGGAAAAGTCTGTAACTGTGGTGAGAGAGGAGCTAGGTCTCAGCTGCAAGTCTCAAGCGCGGCCCAGGGCCACGGCTTTTTCCTGAGCTTCTGGCCCACAGACTGAGGGGGAATCGAGTGGCTGATCAGAGGGGGGATTGCAAGGATCTCTTTGCCAGTGCTGAAGCAGGAATCTCTTGCTTTGCCCATGCTTGGATCTGGGTCACAGTTCTGTGGGGCAGTCCTGGGGCTAGGAGGAGTGCTGGTGTGGTGGAGCTTGTTGTGGTGGTGGAAAGGAAACACCTTGCCCCTTATCATACCACCTTGGAAGAACTGAAAATTTACAGGTCCCTAAAAGTATCTCTGAAAACAGCTGTACAAACCCCCAAAGCTTGGGACAGTATACTCTTTACACTGGAAGCAGACTTTACCTTAACAAAGAGTTTAAAACTCAAGTAATTGGCCAGGATCATGAGTAAGCAGCGCAAAAAGAGTCAGACTATATTATCTTACTTTGGTGACAAAGAAGATCAAAACATACAACCAGAAGAAAATGAAGCCAAAGCTCCTACATCCAAAGGCTCCAAGAAAAAAATGAATCAGTCCCAGGCCTTGGAAGAGCTCAAAAGGGATTTTGAGAAGCAAGTAAGAGAAGTAGAGGAAAAATTGAGAGTGATGCAAGAAAATCATGAAAAACAAGTCAACAGGTTGCTAAAGGAGACCCCAAAAAATACTGAAGAAAATAACACCTTAAAAAATAGCTTAACCCAAATGGCAAAAGAGGTCCAAAAAGCCAATGAGGAGAAGAATGCCCTAAAAAGCAAAATTGGTCAAATGGAAAAGGAAGTCCAAAAGATTACTGAAGAAAATACTTCCTTAAAAATTAGAACAGAGCAATTGGAAGCTAGTGACTTTATGAAAAATCAAGACACTGTAAAACAAATCCAAAAGAATGAAAAATTAGAAAACAATGTGAAATATCTCATTGGAAAAACAACTGACCTGGAAAATGGATCCAGGAGAGAGAATTTAAAAATTATTGGGCTATCTGAAAGCCATGATCAAAAAAAGAGCCTAGATATCATCTTTCAAGAAATTATCCAGGAAAACTGTCCTGATATTTTAGAACCAGAGGGCAAAATAGAAATTGAAAGAATCCACCAATCTCCTTCTGAAAGAGATCCCCAAAGGAAAACTCCTAGGAATATTGTAGCCAAATTCCAGAGTTCCCAGGTCAAGGAAAAAATATTACAAGCAGCCAGAAAGAAACAATTCAAGTATTGTGGAAACACCATCAGGATAACACAAGATTTAGCTGCTTTTACATTAAGGGACCTCAGGGCATGGAATATAATATTCCAGATAGCAAAGGTGATAGGATTACAACCAAGAATCACCTACCCAGCAAAACTGAGTATAATCCTACAGGGGAAAAAATGGTCATTCAGTGAAATGGAGGACTTTCAAGCATTCTTGATGAAGAGACCAGAGTTGAATAGAAAATTTGATTTTCAAATACAAGACTCGAGTGGAACATGAAGAGGTAAACAGGAAAGAGAAAATCATAAGAGACTTATTAAGGTTGAACTGTTTACATTCCTACATGGAAAGATGATATTTGTAACTCATGAGACCTTTGTCAGTATTAGGGTAGTTGGAGGGGGAAAAATTATATGTATGTATATATAGATATAGATAGATAGATAGATAGAAGGCACAGGGTGAGTTGAAAATGAAGGGGTCATATGTGAAGAATAAAATTATGGGGTGAGAGAGGAATATATTAGGAGAAGGAGAAAGGGAGAGGTAGAACAGGGTAAATTATCCCACAAAAAACAAAACAAAACAGAAAAGGCTCTTACAGTGGAGGGGAAACAGGGGAAGGTGAGAGGGAATGAGTGAATCTTATTCTCATAGGATTTGACTTAAGGAGGGAATAACATACCCACTCAATTGGGTGTGGAAATCTGTTTTACCCTACAGGAAAATGGGGGGGGGGGGAGGGGACAAGAGAGTAGGGGAATGATAGAGAAGAGGGCAGATTGGGAAAGGGAGTAATCAGAAGCAAATACTTCTGAGGAGGGAGAGGGTCAAAAGAAAGAATAGAATAAATGGATGGGCAGGATAGGATTAAGGGAAATAGAGTTAGTTTTTCACAGCATGTCTACTATGGAATTGTTTTGCATAACTGCACATATATAACCTATATTTAGTTGCTTGCCTTATCAATGAGGGTGGGTGGGGAGAGAGGAAGGGAGAAAATTTGGAACCCAAAGTTTTAAAAACACATGTTTAAAAAAAATGTTTTCACATGCAACTGGGAAATAATACAGGAAATGGGGTATAGAAATCCATCCTTCCCTACAGGAAAATTGAAGGGGAAGGGGAAAAGAGAAGGGGGGGAGAGATAGAAGGGAAGGCAGACTAGGAGAAGGGGTATTTAGAATGCATGCCATCTTGGGGTGGGGGGAGGGGCAAGATGGGGTGAAAATTTGGAACTCAAAAGCTTGTGGAAGTAAATGTTGAAAACAACAAAAAAAAATAAAAATTACCATTAAAAAATTAAAAAAAAAAAAAAGGAAAAAAGAGGAAGACAAGTCAGTAAGTCAACAAGCATTTATTAAGCCGTTCCGTGGGATATGTTCCAGAGGATACAGTGTTCTGGAGATAAAAAAAAAAGCAAAAACCATCCCTGCCTCCAATGAGCTCACATTCTAACAGGGAAGACAACATGCAAATAATTGCAAATACTAAATATATGCAATGTAATTAGAAGGTAATCTCAGAAGAAAAGCACTAGGGGGAGGAGGTTGAAGGGTGGGGGTTGGGAGGCACCAGGAAAGGCTTCCTGCAGAAAGTGGAATTGAGCTGAGAAAAAAAAATCATTAATTAAAAAAAGGTCATACATAAAGTTCCATACTCATAGCACTTGTTGGGGCACCCCCTGACCCTTACCTAGGGTGTGTGTGTATGTGTCTTCTTTGGAACCAATGTTGCTGCTAACTCATTTTACAGTTAGCCAACCTTTACCACAAGACCCCTATGATGCAGGTAGAGCCAATGGTATTAACTATTTTAAAAATGAGAAAATTAAGGTTACCTGACTTGGTGATAGTCTTCTGACTCCCAAGTACGATGTTCTTTTGACTATACTACTGGTGTCCAACTTTTTTGAAGATCAAGGCCCCTACAGGATACTATTAATGTCTATGAATTGAGAAAATACATGACAGGAAATAGGTACTGTGTAATAACTCCAATTCTAATTTCTTTCAAGGCCCTTCCATTTTACTGCAGACAACAAGGAAAGCTGGAAAGATGACATATATTTGGAGGGCTAGTGGGAGAAGAAGAGGAGGAGAGAGAGAAAGAGGAGAGGGAGAAAGGAGAGGAGAGAAGGGAAGAAAAATGGGGGAAAGAAGAAAGAGAAGAGAGGGAAGGGAAGAGAAGAGAGGAAAGGAGAGAGAAGGGAAGAGAAGAGAGGGGGAGAGAAAAGAAGAGAAGAGAGACAAGAGAAGGAAGAAAAAAAGGGAGAGAGGCATAGCTAACATACAAATATTGTAACTACACACATATGACTATATGTATAGATATATAATTACAGAATCACAGCTTAAAACTGCTTACATTGGTAAGATCTTTGCTAATTTCAAAGTGCTTTCATGTACTGATCTCATTTGATTCCCCTCAAACTAAGAGGTAGGTAGGGCAATTATTATCCTCATTTTATAGACGTAGAAACTAAAGCCAGAGACTTGACCTGCCCTTGATGGCACATAACTAATAAGTGGCAAAAGCTGGGATGTAAATCTGTCTTCTGACAGCAGTTCCAGTGATTTTTTTATTATATCACATGCTTTTAGCTCCGTTCTCCCTTGTATGCACACATTCTCTAGTTGGGATGATTCAGGTCTGAAGCTGCCAGCATCTGCCTGATGCGTCTAGTCTCTCTTTCCTTTTTTTAGGAGCTTAGGTTTAGAGAGATGGGAACTTTAGATGTCTAGTCCTATAATAATTTCAAAACGTTTAGACCAGAAGCTGTAGAAGCATCAGAACACTGAGAGCTGGTATTTGTGGAAAATTGTATTTGTGGTACCCACAGAAGATCAATTGCCTCCACTATTGCTTTCATTAGGGGAGAAAGAGAACAGAGCTAGAATCCTAGTGGATGAGACTAGATAGGTAAGGATAAGACCTGTGATTCCAGGGACCCTGATATTGTGAAGGGAGTTCTAGGCCATTAGAAAAAAACCTGCCCTCCAGCCTGAGATAGGAGAGAATGGTGACTCTGAGGGTAGGGCTGGTGGAGAAAGAATTAGAGAGAGGGGAAGTATCCAGGTGTCAGAAGACCCCAGGGGTGGGAGGAAGGGCTCCTTACCCCAAAGTGACTCATGCCAATGGCTCCTACCATCTTCCTCCAAACAGGTTAAACAGGTACAGGACCATTACATAGATTACTGGCCCATTGGGAGCAAGAGTTGCCCAGCCAATGATAGCTGCACCTAGTAAGTCAGGTGAGAATCCCATGTCTATTTCCCCCATTCCCACATGGTACTTACTTTTCCTCTTCCTCCAAATTCTGGATTAGGTGTTCTATGCCTACTGTCCCTCCTCACACACTAAGCCTGGAGTACTCCCTCCTTCAGTCCAGCTGTGTCCCATCATGTGTCTACTGTAGGAAAGAGCATGCTGGAGAGTGGAAAAGTCAGAAAATATCTTAGTCACTATTTCGCATTCTGGTGCCCAAGGGTTCAAGCAAACAGTTCTTTTATTAATAAAAAAATCACTTAAATCCTCCTCTGCCCTAGGAAGTATGTCCCAAGGCAGTTAAACATTGAAAACTGCCAGCAAGAAGGTTAAAAGCACTTGGCAAGGAGGTTCCCTGTGGTCTCAGGAGCTTGCCACCAAAGTCCTAAAAACTCCTATTATATTCCTCTTATCTAAAAGGCTCACAACTGGGTCCTAGATCAATATATTTGGGGGCAAAATTAGCCCAAACTGCTCCAGGTTTGCCCTACAACTTCCTTGCCCAATATAGGACCTGCTGGCATTACAGAAGTCTTTTGTTGTTTAATCATTTTTTAGTTGTCTGACCTTTTTGTGACCCCATTTGGGGTTTTCTTGACAAAGTTGCTGAGTGGTTTGCCATTTCCTTCTCTGGCTTATTTGAAAGATGAGGAAACTGAGGCAAACAGGGTTAAGCAACTTACCTAAGGTCACACAGCTAGTAAGTGTCTGAAGCTGGATTTGAACTCAGGTCTTCCTAACTCCAAGCCCGGCTCTATCCACTGTACCACCTATCTGGGAGTCTGGGGGTGGTTAACTCACACCTCCCCAATTCCACCAGTATCCTGGCCTACAGCATAGGCCCTTGGTTCAAATCTTTCCTTTGACAGTGCCTGTGTGACATTGACTAGGTCACTTAACCTCTCTGGGCCTCAGTTTCCCCATCAATAAAATGAAGAATGAGATGGTCTCTGAGGTTTCTTTCATGTCTACATCTATTTTCCTATGATCCAGGCATACTGCTTTCACATCTCTTGGCCCTAATATTCATCTTTCATAAATGAAATGAACTCACTCATAAAACTGAAGAGATTAAGAGAATGGATTAGGAAGCAAAATCCAAAAATATGTTTTTTACAAGAAACAGTCAAAATGAGGAACTAGAGCAGAATCTATTATGCTTCCAGTAACCTCAAAACACAGGAATAACAATCACAAGTTCAGCTAAGGCTAAAGTAAACTTAGACATGACTAAAAGAGATAAGCAGGAAAATTATGCTTAAAAGCATCATAGGTAACAAATCAATATAGGTATTTAACATATATCCACCAAATAGCATAGCATCTAAATACTTAAGGAAAAGTTAATTGAATTGCATGGAGAAATAGTAAAACTATAAACTCAACATACCCTGTTCAGACCTTAATAAATCTAACTAAAAGATAAATAAGAGATAAGTTAAGGACATGAATAGAACTTTGGAAAAATTAGAGATGATACAACTTTGATGATTTCTAAATGGGAACAGAAAGATGTTTACATACTTTTTAGCCATGGGCAGCATTTTACCAAAAACTGATTATGTATTGAGCCATAAAAACTTCACCTCAAATCAGAAAAGCAGATAAATAATTTATTGATCAAAATGCAATAAAATTATATTCAATAAATAACCTTTGAATAAAGAATTAAAAATTAATTGGACACTAACTTAACCCAAAAGAATTGATGGGTCAAAGAACAAATTGATGGGTCTTAGAAACAATAGAAAGTTTCATCAAAGAACTTGACAATAATAAGACAATATATCAAACTCTATGGAATGCAGTTAAAGCAGTCCTTAGAGGAAAATTTATATCTCTAAATGCTTTCATCAGCAAAAGAAGGAGAGAATAAATCAATGAATAGGGCAAGTATATTTATGCACTGCTGTAGGAACTGTGAATAGGTCCAGTCATTCTGAAGAGTAATTTAGAACTCTACCTTCAAAGTCACTAACCTGTTGCATACTCTTTTACCCAGATACAACCACTAGTCATACACCCAAAGGGATTATAGAAGAAGGAAAAGGACCAATGTGTGCAAAAATATTTGTAGCAGCTCATTTTGTAGTGGCAAAAACCTAGAAACTAACAAGATGCCTACCTATAGGGGAATGGCTAAACAAATTATGGCGGCATGTGGAAATTATGGCATATGGACATTGAATATTATCGCATCATAAGAAATGACAAATCGGATAGTTCTACAGAAAACTTTGAAGAGCTGTTTGAACTAATTCAGAATGAAGTAAGCAGAACCAAGAGAATGATTTATATAATAACAATTATGCTTTAAGAAAAATAACTTTGGAAAACTTTATAACTGACCAATGCAATGACAAACCATGATTCCAGAGGAACAAAGATGAAGCCTGCTCCCCACCTCCTAACAGAGAGGTGTTTGGACTCAAAGTGCATAATGAAACATACATTTTTTGACATGACTAATGAGGGAATTTGGTTTGCTTGACTATGTGTATTTGTTATGAGCATTTTAATTTTGTTTTCTTTGTGTTCAAAGGGGAGGAAAGAAGCGGGAGGGAGAGAAAAATCAATACTTGTTAATTAAAAATAAATAATAAAATTAATTTTAAAAGATGCACAGAAGAGGGCAGAATTTGAACTCAGATCTTCTGGACTCTAAGGCCAGCATACTAACCACTGTACCACCGAACTGCCTACAGAAATGAGAATCAGACTCTTGACCCCACATAGGTAAGCATCCCATGAAATCCTGCCTGAAACAATTTGCCTCTTTATCCTTCACAACTCTCCATCGCCACTATTAGCCTTTTTCCAAGAGAGGGGATCACGGAACCATCAATTTCAAATAGGAAAGAACTTTTAGAGATTAGCCAGGTGAAGAAATTGAAGACCCCAAAGGTGAAATGACTTGTCCAAGGTGACACATGTAGTAGTATTCAAACCAAGGTCCTCAGACTTTTAGTCCTGTGCTGTTTACATTATGTTACACAGTCTGATGGTGGCTTTGGTCCCTGGTCCCTGTCTCCAAATGGTATACCTAGTCCACTTTGGGAAGTATGCCTAGCTGTGGGACTAAGGGCCGAACAAGGGGTAGGATTAAAAATAAACAAATGGGAAACAACAGACCTTTCCCAGGGAATTAAGTATAAGTGTCATAGTATGGAAGACAAAATAGCTGAGCTTGTTACAAAACTGTAATCCTAGCTACCAGGGAGGCTGAGACAGTTGTATCTCTTGAGCTAGAAACTTCTTAGCTGAAGTTCTATGCTGATCAGGTGTCTACACTAAGTTCAGTATGGTTTAATATGGTAAGACCCCCATGCTGGGAGCAAGGGGTTGCCAGGCTGCAGAAGGAGGGAGGGAATGACCCAGATTGGAAATGGAGCTGATCAAAGCTCAAAGAGTAGGATGAGGCCTGTGTGTAGCCCCTGCAACTTCCGACCTGGGCAACATAGGGAGATCCAGTGTTTAAAAAGAAAGGAAGGCAAGAAGGAAGAAAGGAAGAGAGAGAGAGAGAGAGAGAGAGAGAGAGAGAGAGAGAGAGAGAGAATAGGAGGGAGAAAGGAAAAAATAAAGGAAGAAAAGGAAAGACAGAAAGAAAAGGAATAAAAGTCTAAGAGCCTGAGATAGTTAAGTTCACGTAGGTATTTACATAGATATTTCTATTTAATCTCATCTAACCATGTCTGACCCTCTCTAGGAGGATTCCTACTCCCAAACTCTCCTTACCAGGCCTAACCCTTACCCCTCACATCTTTCCCCCTGACAAATCCACACCCACCTGTTTATCAATAGGTACAATGAATTCTTAAAGAACTAATAGAGATCTGGGTTGGGAAGGATTGTTCTCAGTGGTATATTAATATATCAAACAGCATGGAAAGCTATTGGTAGATGAGGGGCAAAGAAGAGTGAAAGAAGAAAAGAAAACTGAAGAAGAAATACCACACCTTTGCAGCATCCTTAACAATCAAGCAAAATTCTGATAGTGAAAGATGATGATGATTGGAGTAAAAGAGTGATAAGTTTAAAGGAGACTTTCAAAGACCTGTTAAGGGGTTGTGATGATGTTAGACAAGGGCCTGTTGGAAGGACCAATGCTTTATTTAGAGAGTCTGTCCTCTGGAAAGTGTCACTGATGTCATGCACGGGTTGTCCCTGGCAAGTGTTGCTGTAAACTGAGCTGTGAAGTAATAATATATGTCTGTATTCTTGGACACTCCAAGCCTTCTGCCAGCCTGGCAGGGTTATACTGCCTGAAGTAGCAATGCAAAGGAGTAAGCTGCTAGAGCTGGGTAACTACAGAACTCTAGAATGTCCAACTTGCACTCAAAACTGTGAGAAAGCACGAACACACATTAGTATTTAAAAAAAAATGTAGGCAAAAGTAATTTTGGTAGAGGAGGGAACTCTCAATTGGATGGGAGCACTGCTGAGATAAACTTTGTGTAGAGTGGTGGCATGTGACATGAACTTTGAAGGAAGCTAGGGTTTCTACATGGCAGCTAGATAGAATGCAGAGCTGGAGTCAGGAAGACTCATCTTCCTGAGTTCAAATCTGGCCTCAGACACTTCCTAGCTGTGTGGCCCTGGGCAATTCATTCACCCTATTTGTCCCAGTTTCTTCATCTATAAAATGAGCTAGAGAAGGAAATGGAAAACCACTTCAATATCTTTGCCAAGACAATCCCAAATGGGGTCATGGAGAGTTGGACACAACCGAACAATAACAAGAAGGGCTTCTAACAAGGAGAGGGCATTTTGGGCATGAGGGACAGCCTGGTCAGAGACATGGAGGGAAGAGGATGGGGTTTGTTGTAGGAGAATTTCAAATAGGCCACTGGTGAAGAGTAATAAAGCTTGGAAAGGTAGGCTGGAACTAGGCTTTGAAGGACTTTAATTGCCAAACAGACAGTGGTATTTTATCTATGAGACAATCAGGAATCACTGGAGCTTCTTGAGCCAGGGAGTAACAAGGTCAAACCTGTGCTTTAGGAATTTCACTTTGATAGCTGTGTGGAGAATGACTTAGAGAGGAGAGACATTGGATACCGGGACTATTGCAATAGTTCAGAAAAGAGATGAAGAGCTGAGTCCTAGTAGTAAGTCTTTTGAGCAGCTAGGTGGCACAATGGATAGAGTGCCAAGCCGCCAGTAAGAAAGACAAATCATTCCATTATCTCTTCAAAGAAAACCCCAAATGGGCTCAGGAAGAGTTGGACACAACTGAACAACAACAGTACAAGTCTTGCTCCTTGTTTCCCCATCGAGGTTCCCTTTGGTGATATTGCCTTTTGTTTCCTCGTACTCCAATGTTACAATAAACGTGTGACATCATTAATGAGATGCCCAATCTAATAGTGCATATCAAAACTTATCTATGCCTGCCAACCTATATGATTTTTGTCCCTTCCCATAAGTTGACCATAGGAATCCTCCCAATGGCCTAGGCGCCTTCCTTGAATTCTCTTGATATTGTGTGCATACTAACAAAACACTTGGGCTGTCCACTGCTTACCCCTTGCTCTTGTTACATGATCAGTCCTTTTTTTTTTTTTGACCAGTCATGTGTTTCTGTGATAATATCCTTTACAAAAATATACTACTTTTCCTACATGATTTCTTGTTTGTTATGAATTGCAGTTTGCTCACTCCTACTATATGCGTCTGAGAGAGGGGCCTAGAGTATACCATACTACAGCTTCACCATGTTGGAGGAGATTCCACCCTGGGAGCCCACTGCCTTCATTAGTGGCTGCCCCTCTGAGACCACGATTCCAAGAGAGCCCCACCTACCATGCTTTACTTCACTCCCTACTCTCCTGGCCCCTCCAACTCGAGTTCATATTCAAATAAACTCCTATATGGAGTTTATCAATCCACTCCTCTATGGCCCTACTCACAACCTTCCCTGAGACTTTCCAGACCAAAGGTGGCCCTGGCAATCATTTCCTTAGGTATATTGTCTTTCTCTTAGAAAATAAGCTCCTTGAGGGAAGGACTGACTCTGACTCTGCATTTGTTTCTTCAGTGGGTTGTCTTGACTTTTGTCTTACCATTGAACTTTGATAACTGGAAGAGAGAGTGAAGCTGATGACTTTGTATAACTCTGCCTCACTTAAATCCAAATTCACACACAAGTCAAGATATCACTCCTTGATGTCATTGATCCTCTTTGAAAATGGAGGATAAGGGGGCAGCTAGGTGGTGCAGCTGATAAAGCTCCGGCCTTGGATTCAGGAGGACCTGAGTTCAAATCTTGCCTCAGACACATAAAAACACTTACTAGCTGCGTTACCCTGGGCAAGTCACTTAACCCCATTGCCTAGCCAAAAAAAAAAAAAAAGAAAAAGAAAAAGTAAATGGAGGAGAAACAAGATTTGTTTCTCCAGATCTTAGCCTAGGCTTGGCACATAGTAAATGCTTAATAAATGCTCATTCATTCATTTAGATCTTCAGAGACTACAGTATTCTAAGAATTTTGGTGTTAAAAAGATGGGCCTTTGTTTCAAGAAGAAGCTTAAGGTGACAAAAGAATTATGCTATTTCCCAAAAACAATCCAGACCACCATCTCCTTCCTGTTCAATTCTGGTACCACCTCATTGTCCATGTGCAAAGTCTACCCTAGATATATACATACATACCATGCATGCATACATATGCACACACATGTACATATACATATACATATGCACATTATGTATATGTATACTTGTGCTTGAGTTACTTTAACCTGCATGAGAGGCAATTGTTAAGTTTTCAGTGTGGGCATTTGTAGCTCAGAAGTTGGCAAATGCTACAAAGCAAAGCATGATTTGTTTTCTTGTTTATCTAGACTTAAGAAAGTGATGAAGAAATGTTAATAACAGACTAAACTTAAAAATAAGTCTTACATACCTTTGCGTAGAAGTGGGTGTTAAACTTTTACCAGCATACCACTTTGTATGCATGCACGTATGCATATATACGTATGCACACAAATACTGATATGTATATATATTGAGGTAGATAAGATATACTGGTTATGAGTTCTAGAGGTAGTCCATCTAACTACATATCATAGCCTAGACAATATGCATTCTACATCCACTTGTTTTTTCCTGTTTAGGTAGGCCAAATTCTTTTGAATAATTATGGATCTCATTCAGAAGACTCCTCAGTGTTCTATGATGCTTTTGAAAAAAAAATCTAGTTCCCTGAAGTAGCCCAACAGCATAGCATTGATTAGTATTACATCAAATCTATAAATTCACTTGTGTAATTTTGACATTCTAAATGCATTGCATGTTTGCATGGACTTTATTATTTAGTTCTTTATTTCTGTGAAAATTGTTGCACGTAGGTTTTTTACATATCCTGGTAGGTTAATGCTAATTTGTTATATTTTATTATTATAAAAAACATTTGTTTCTATGTTTTACCTGCCTTTTGTTAGTCATATGTCAAGATGCAGATGGTTTGTGTAGCTTTATCTTATATGCCTCCTGAAGAGGAGGAAGTGAGTCGGAATGTATTTTGGAAATTGTCCAATGATTCCAAGTTGCCTCTTGGCATAAAACGTATTCTCCTAATGATGCTGAACAGTTGCAAAAGCTACCATAATCTCAGAGAAAAAGTCACGGACCACTAGAAACTTAATGGTGAGATACACAGTGGGTGCAACTGGGTTAAAGCATTTTTCCACTTATGACCTATCCTCCAGACACGGCAGGAGATGTATGTGTCGTTGTTGTTGAGTCTTTTCAGTCTCTGTGAGTTTAGGGTTTTCTTGGCAAAGTTGTGATTTGCTGTCTCCTTCTCCATCTCAATTGACGGATGAGAAAACCGAGGCAAATGAGGTTAAGTGACTTGCCCAGGGTCACACAGCTTGAAAGTGTCCGAGGCCGAATTTGAACTTGGGAAGATGAGCCTTCCTGACTCCAAGCCCATCCCTCTATCCACTGCATCACCTAATTGCCCTGATGTGTAATAGTGATCATTTCATGGAGAATATGCCCACCACCTCCTTTCAGACTCAAATGGAGGCAACCTAGGGCGCCCGATCCCTTATAGCCTTAGCAAAAGCCCCTACCCACAACACCATCAGCCCTGCTTCTAGTCCAGCTCCAGCGGCTATCATCCAGGCAACAAACCTTTGTGCAGATATAATCTAGGACCTGAGTGTGCCAGTATTGCAGTCTCCTGCAACTGAGGAGATTGTGATAGAAGATAGCCCTACCTGAAAGTTGCTGTTAATGGGCATGATGGGAATAATTTCTGCCTATATTTCCCCATAACATGGGTTAGGCTCATGTCTCCCCCCATCACCCTCTACTGCAACATGGTTACATTCACTTTCCTCCTTCCTTCCTGCAACAGGGATTAGAAGATAAAAGCGCCTTCTGGCCTCTGTTCCCTGTAGCAGCTTCCTGTTTACCCAAGGTCACAAAAAGTCTTACCCATGTGGGGTCTAGACCTCTAAAGCTCGGTGTGTGCCTGAGACACCTTATCCTACCTGCTGACAAGATACATTTCCATAAGAAGGTGAGGGAGGCCACATCTATGGAAGGTGAAGCTCAGTGCTCCTTGCACTGAATTTATAGATTTGATGTAACACTAATCAACGCTATGCTGTTGGGCTACTTCAGGGAACTAGATTTTTTTTTTTTCAAAAGCATCAGTTTCTAGAACACTGAGGAGTCTTCTGAATGAGATCCATAATTATTCAAAAGAATTTGGCCTACCTAAACAGGAAAAAACAAGTGGATGTAGAATGCATATTGTCTAGGCTATGATATGTAGTTAGATGGACTACCTCTAGAACTCATAACCAGTATATCTTATCTACCTCAATATATATACATATCAGTATTTGTGTGCATACGTATATATGCATACGTGCATGCATACAAAGTGGTATGCTGGTAAAAGTTTAACACCCACTTCTACGCAAAGGTATGTAAGACTTATTTTTAAGTTTAGTCTGTTATTAACATTTCTTCATCACTTTCTTAAGTCTAGATAAACAAGAAAACAAATCATGCTTTGCTTTGTAGCATTTGCCAACTTCTGAGCTACAAATGCCCACACTGAAAACTTAACAATTGCTTCTCATGCAGGTTAAAGTAACTCAAGCACAAGTATACATATACATAATGTGCATATGTATATGTATATGTACATGTGTGTGCATATGTATGCATGCATGGTATGTATGTATATATCTAGGGTAGACTTTGCACATGGACAATGAGGTGGTACCAGAATTGAACAGGAAGGAGATGGTGGTCTGGATTGTTTTTGGGAAATAGCATAATTCTTTTGTCACCTTAAGCTTCTTCTTGAAACAAAGGCCCATCTTTTTAACACCAAAATTCTTAGAATACTGTAGTCTCTGAAGATCTAAATGAATGAATGAGCATTTATTAAGCATTTACTATGTGCTCAGTGTATCCTTGCTGTGTGTCCTTGAAGTGTTAGGGCCAAGTAAACTTCCTTCTGTTAACTTATGCCTTATTGCCTCACAAAATTGAACTTGAACTAAGAGAGTGCTGACATGAGGGTGCCTCTAAAATTGGAGAATGTCTTTGATGAACCAGGCCTTCTGACCCAAATCCAGAGTCCTTTCTAACTGAATGAAAGGAGTGGTGAGGGGAACTAGAGAAACCTAGAAAGGAGTTGCTACCATTGGGTAAGGCAGTACTGCAAGTGTCCTGGGCCTCATTGCCCTAGAGCACAGAAGAGATGGATAAGGATGGACAGTATTTGGAGGACAGCTGGAGGACTAGGACTGGGTAGGGTGGAATAAGGGAACCCCAGAAAACACTGACTGATCCAGCACACCAAAGATGGACCTGCAGCCAGTGCAGTAGGGACGTAGCTAGAGATAGTGTCAAAAGAATTGGTTTCAAATTCAGACTCTCCCACTTACTGGCTATCCAACTATGGACAACTTACTTAATTTATATAACTCAACTATAAAATGAGGGGTTTTTTTTTGTTGTTATTTTTATTTCTTCCAGGTCTGGGATCCTATGACTAAGTACAAGTCATTTAAGCTCTGTGAGGTTGTTATCTACCACCTGGAATTGTTGTGAGTGTTTTGTAGCTCTTAAAGTGATAAATCTTTGTTGAGTATTTTTGTTTGTTTTGCTAGGCAATGGGGTTAAGTGACTTGCCCAGGATCACGCAGTTAGTAAGTGTCAAGTGTCTGAGACTGTATTTGAACTCAGGTCCTCCTGACTCCAGGGCAGGTGCTCTATCCACTGCCATCTCTGTTGAGTATTTCCTGAGCTTTCTTAATTCCAGTGCCTTCCTTCTGTTGACTAAGCTAGCATTTGTATAGCAGCATTTTTTACAAATAATATCTCATTTAGTCCTCACAACAATTCTGGGAGGTAGCCCCTTTGTTTTCCCCATTTTTACAGCTGAGGAGACTGAGGCAAATAGAGGTTAAGTGACTTGCCCAGGATCACAAAGCTAGCAAGCATCTGATGATGGATTTGAACTCGGGGCCCAGAGCTCCACCAAGTTGCCCTAGTCTCTGAGGTATCCTGTAGATTGTTTATAGGTAGTTTACATGTTGTCACCATTAGACTGAACTCCTTGATCAGGACAGACCATGTAATTACTTTTCTTTGTGTCCCCATCACTCCAGGTTGCCTCGCACATAGTGGGCACTTATTAATGTTTATTGACTGATTGATTATAAAAATATCAGCTCGTTAATATGCAGATAAAGCAGCAGCTGGGTTCAGAAGAAGCTGGATTTGGAGAAGACCTGGGTTCGAATCCCAGTTCTGTCACTTGTTTGGACTAGTCATTCGTAGGGAGGGCGGGCTGCCTTTTCCCCAGAAGCCCCGCGTTCTGTAAAATGGGGAAGGGGAGCTGGGTTGGACTCGGATGGCCCGGGGTCCCTGCAGGCCGCTGAGGCTCAAGCTCTGCCTCTCCCGACCCTCCCGGCCCTGGGCGTGACGCACCGCCCGATGGCGTCATCACGCACCCCGGCTCGCTCGCCCCCGGTCATGGGCGCCCTTGCTGGGCAGCGTGTTTGGGGAGCTCTTTCGTGACGGTTCTCGGAGGCCAAGGTGCTGCGGGGCGCCGGGGCTGACGGCCCCGACCTAGGGCTCCTGGGCGTAGAGGGCCTGCTTGCGGGCAGGCTGGGCGGACCCGCTGGCGGGCCGGGCGAGCCCGCAGGTGGGCCGGAGTGGAAGCGTGAAGAAGTTCTTGAAGTCATCAGTATCTCGGCTATCGGGTGAGAATGACGTTCTCTCCTTTGGGGCGAGCGGTTGCCATGGAGGCTGCGGTTGCCAAGGTGACGACGGCGCCTGACTAGACTCGCAAACGCAGGCACGGGTGCGGGCGCCGAGCTCTGGCTCGGCTGGAGGTCCGCGTGTCGCGCTCTAGATCTTGGAAGCTACTAAATTAGTGCGTGGTCTGGGGTCAGGATCAAGATTAGGAAAAGGGGTGTTCTCGAGGGTGACGGAGTCATGAAGTCTCACAAGAAGGAATCGCGGAGCAAAACTCCCCCGGGTAATACCTGGGGTTCTCTGGGATATGTGGTGCTCAAGGTGCTTGACCTGGGGATGAATGTTCTGGGGGCCTAGGATTGACATTCTGGGGCCTTGAGATTGGAAGTGAAATTATGGAGGGCTTGAGGTGGGAGATGCACATACTGGGGGGACTGAACTTGAGCTGCAGGTGCTGGGCATGCCTGAGATGGGAGACATACTTGAGGGTGCATATACTGCGTACCAGAGCTAAGAGTGGGACAGGTGCTGTAAGTTTCTGGGCCGAGGATACCTATTCTGGGTGCCCTAGATTTAGGGTGCAGTTGCTGTGGATGTCTGAGATGGAATGCATATAATGGGGGTCTGAAATTAGGAGTACAGGTGCTGTGGATGCCCGACATGGGCATGTGCATTCTGGAAGGTTCATGCTAGGTGAATGAGTTTGGTGGTGCAAGTGCTGTAGGTTTGTGGAGGTGCGCCTGCTGGATGTCTGGGATTGGCAGTGCAGATTCTAGGGAGTGTCTGAAATGAGGATATTCTTTCTGGAAGGACCCTGAGATTGAGAGTTCAGATGCTGTGGATTTCTGAGCTGAATATATCCATGCTGGGTGCCTGAGATTAGAGGTTCAACTGCTGGGTTAGAGTGCATGCTTGGGAGGGTGGGGAATGGGGACTCAAGATAAGAGAGCCAGAATTTGGGGTTGAAGTTTCTGTGTTAGCCTAAGAAAAGGCACGTAGGTTCTATTGGGGAGCATGATAGAGGCAGAAAAGTTTGGGAACCTGAGGTTAGAGGTTTAAGGTGCTGAAATTGGGAATTACAGGTACTAAGGGTTTGCTGAGATTAGGAGGTACTGTTTTGGGTGATACAAGTGTCATTGGGGAGATAAGTTCATAACTAACATTGGAGGGAATACTGGGGTATCTGAGATAGGAAGGTTGCAAGTACTCAGAGGGACTCTGAAATATGCATAGACTCCTTCCCCCCGCCCCAAGAAGGTCAGTATTCTCAGGTAGAGGAGAGGGATACATGACAACATCTAATTAAATGATGAGTTGTTTGAAAGTGGTCTTCTCTGATACAGGAGAATTCAGTGAAGGGCTGGAATAATCAGGAAAATGTTATTTGGCACTGGACCCTAGGGAGTGAATTTGGACAATGGTCAGTGAGAATAGCCAAGTTCCAGTGATTCCTAGCCTGTGGAGGAGACACTAAAGTCATGACTCCTTCTCCTCAGGACCTCTTCAGACCTGAGGACAACTATGTAGAAAGCAGCTCTTCACTACTTCATTTGAGTCCTTATCACCTGGACAACCACATCTAATTACCCACTAATCATGGGTTTCTTCCAGGGCACAGTCCTGGTTCCTCTTTTCTTTTCCCTCTGTACTATCTTACTCTATAATCTCATCAGCTCCTGTAGGTTTACTTCAGTGGTGGGAAACCTGCAGCCTTGAGGCCACATGTGACCTTCTAGATCCTTAAGTTCAGCCTTTGGATTCAGTCAAAAGGCGTCACTTAAGCATCTAGAAGGCCACATGTGACCTCAAGGCCGAAGGTTCCCCGCTCCTGGTTAGTTATAAACTATGTAGATGACTCCCAGATCTCTATTTCCAACCCAAGTCCCTCTCCTGAGCTCTAGTTGCCTTTTGGACATCTGGATGTCCCATAAGCATTAGGCATCTCAAGTTCAATATGTCTAAACCAGAATTCATCTTTTTTACCAGTATACTCCTGTCTTCTAAACTTCCCTGTTACTTTATGGGACATCACCATCCTTCCATTCATTCAAGCTAGCAACCCTGGTATCATCCTCAACTCCTCACTCTCACCCCATAAACTTAAACTATGAACAGATCTTGTGGTTTTCCCATTCACACCTGTCTTAGCAGTTCCCTGCTCTCTTCACTCATACAAAGTGGGCTACCACCTTGGTTGGGGCAGCTAGATGATACAATGGATAGAGTGCTGGGGACCTTGAATCAGGAAGACCTAAGTTCACATCTGGCCTCAGACACTAGCAAGTCACTTCTCAGTTTCCCCATCTGTAAAATGGGGGTAATAATAAGTAGCACCTACTCCCAGGGTTGTTATGAGGATCAAATGAGATAATTATCAAGTGTTTAGCACTATACCTGGCACATAGTAAGCACTATATAAATGCTACTTATTATTATTGTTATTATTAAAGCCATCATCACTTCTCACCTGAACTACTGCAGTATTCTCCTTATTGGATCCTTTGCTTCATGTCTCTTCCCATTACATATCTTTCACTCAGTTGTCAAAGAGATTTTTCTAAAGTATAAGTCAGCCCTTGTCACCTTCCTCCCCACAAACCACAGTGGCTGCCTGTTACTGCAAGGATAAAATATGTAGTTCTCTGGCATTTAAAGCCAGAGAATTTGGCCCCAGTTTCCTCCAGGAATCAGCTCTAATCCTTCCTTCTACAGGAGGCCTTTCCTAGTACCCCTACTTATCAGCGCTTTCCCCTCTGAGGTTTTCTTCCATGTACTTTGTATAGGTCTTATATGTCCCTAGTTACTTACACGCTCTCTTCCCTATTTTAATGTGAAGGCAAGTGAAGAGCTGGTTTTTTCTTTTCTTTTTTTTTAATATCTCCAGTGCTTTGCACAGTGCCTGGCACATAGGAAGGGCTTAATAAATGCTTATTGGCTGATTGTAATAACCTCCTAATTGACCTTTTTGCTTCTAGTCTTTGCCATCATCCATCTTTTATACAGCTGCCAGAATAATATTCATAATGCATAAACCTGTCCATGATAGTTTCCTTCTCTAAAATATCCAGTGAGAACATATTCTCTAAAATAGAAAATACTTCATTGCCCACATGATATTATCCAGGCTCCTTAGCTTGGCATTGAAGTCACTCTACAGTCTAGTTCCAACTTACTTTTCTAGGTTTATCTCACTCAGTCCCGTTTATTTGCTCTGTGAGTCAGCCAAACAGGACTCCTCATCATTGTCCTTGTTAACACATCCTCATCATTGATAGCATTTCTATAGCAACTATTATGTTCCAGGTACTGTGGTAAGTGTTTTTTCGAAAATTTTTCTATTTTATCCTTACAACAACCCTGGGAGGCAGGTACTTATTATTATCATCTCCATTTTACATTTGAGAAAACTCAGGCAATCAGAGGTTAAGTTACTTGCCCAAGATCACACAGCTATTAAGTGTCTGAAGTCACATTTGAATTCAGGTCTTCCTGACTCCAGGCCTAGCACTCTATTCACTGTACCACCTAGCTGCCTCATTTTTTGCCTTTGTATGAGTCAGCTTCATTTTCTAGAATTCACTCTCTCTACACATTGACTTTCCAAATTCCTTAATCTTCCTTCAAGGTTCATCTTGACTTTCTTTGTGGAGTCTTCTCTTGAGCCACTTGGCTAAGAGATGTTTTCTTCCTGGTCATAGCATCAGCTAGGTGGTCTTGGGAGAGATTGCTAGGACTGGAATCAGGAAGACCTGAGTTTCAATCAAGACCACTGTCTGCCTCAGTTTCCTTCTCGGTAAAAATTGGGATAATAATAGCCCCTACCTTAAGGTTGTTGTATCAAATGAGATAATAATTATAAAAGCACTTAGCACAGGACCTGTTACATAGTATGCAAAATATAACTGTTACCTGTCATTATCATTATTATTTCCTCCTCCCCATTCAGATGTTCTGGGGACATATTCTTTGATCTCTCCTTGGCCCCATCGCTTCCTGCCTTGTACTAAACTTGTCAGGCTACATGTTATTCTTCTTCCCTTCTACTCAAGCAGAACATAAATCCTTTGTTTTTTTTTCCTATGCCTTGCATTTAGTAGGCCCATAATATGTTTAATTTGTTGGACGAGTATTGAAATGGATCTCAGTGGGCCTGGGTTCTAGGTCTGGCTTTGTCAACAGCTAGCTGAGTGATCTTTGGCAAGCCACTTTTCCCTTTCTGTGCCTCATTTTCCTTTTTTTGGTGAGGTGATTGGGGTTAAGTGATTTGCCCAGGGTCACACAGCTAGTAAGTGTTATGTGTCTGAGGTTGGATTTGAACTCAGGTCCTCTTGACTCTGAGGCCAGAGCTCTAACCACTGCTCCACCTAGCTGCCCCCCTCAGTTTCCTTCTTAACAAAATGAAAAGTTTTCTCTTAAAGTTACTGTGTATCTATGTTTTACAGGCTACTTTATACATATATGTTGTCTCCCCTCTTAGAATGTAAGTTCCTTGAAGCCAGGGACTGTTTGGATTTTGTCTTTGAATGTCTGGTGCCTTGCATAAGTATATAAGTTAAGTACTTATTGATTGATTGACTGACTAGTTGACTTTTTTTTTTTTTGCTTTTTGGTGAGGCAGTCAGGGTTAAGTGACTTGCCCAGGGTCATTTGAACTCAGGTTGTCCTGACTCCAAGGCTAGAGCTCTATCTACTGCACCACCTAGCTGCCCCCTCTAGTTGACTTTTAAGATCTCCTCTAGCTCTGACTCTGTATGTCTGAGGTAGAAGCATTGAAGTGTCTTCTCTCCTACTATCTTTTGGGTTTTGAAAGATGATGAGGATTTAGTTGGGTGGAAGGAAAAGGACCAAACTTTCCAAATTAGTAATAATGGCAAAACAGCTAGGTGACACAGCGGATAGAGTGCCAGGCCTGGAGTCAGGAAGACTCCTCTCTCTGAGTTCAAATGTGGCCTCAGACACTTCCTAGCTGTGTGACCCTGGGCAAGTCACTGAACTCTGTTTGCCTCAGTTTCCTCATCTGTAAAATGAGCTGGAAAAGGAAATAGCAAAGACCACTCCAGTATCTTTGCCAAGAAAACCCCAAAAGGGTTTTTTGAAGTCACAAGGAGTCAGACAGGACTGAAATGACTAAACAACAACAAAATAGCAAAGCATGTATTCATGCCGCAAATATTTATATAAATTCTTACCATATGTAACCATTGTGCTAGATATTAGGTATACAATGATATAGAGATATGTAGTTATAGAAAATATATAGATAACATATATAGAATATATACAATAGATAATATACACATTATAATTTCTAATTAAGTTATTTTATAGCATACAATGTCATATAATTATACATTATAATTTAAAAGATACATTATTATATGTGTATTATATTCATTATATATCTGTATGTGTGTGTATACATATTATATATTATACAACCAAACATAAAAATATATCTTCTATATAAAATATTATTTAATATATTAAAAAAACAAACCAAGCCAAGAACCTTTCTTTGGCAGTCAGTCTGTAGTTTCCATTTCCACCATTTTTCTGAAGTGGTTTTTTCATAGGCTCCTGCTGACCAAGTCCTAGTCATCAGATCCAAGGCACTTTCTCATCTCTTATACTTCTTCACACCTTTTGACACTACAGTTTTCTTGAATTCCCACCTCCCTTGGGTTTCCTGATACTGGACCATCATGATTTTCCTCTCTAACCAGTCCTGTTTCTTTTTCTGGCTCTTCCCAGCCCCTAAATGTAGTCATCTCTCAAGGTTCCATCTTTAAAACTCTTCTGGCTATATACATTCTTGCCCTGGAAGATCATCTATTCCCACATCATCACAACCATTACTTCTAAGTGAATGATTCCTAAATCTATCTCCAGCACTAACTCTTTTCCTTGGCTCCCATCCCATATTTCCAAATTCCTGTTAAATATACTTCTGTGTATATACTACTGGTAGCTCAAGCTCAGAAGGTTCAAGCCTAAACTCATCCCCCCTCCCCCACAAATCTCCCCTTCCTGATTTGTCTGTTTCTATTAATGGCACCATTGATTTCCCACTCAAGTTAAAAAAATCATAGTCATCCTGAACTACTGTTTTTCCCTTAGCTCCCATACCCAGTTAGTTGCTAAATCTTATTCAACTCCAGAATAGCTATTAGATCCCATATCTCATGTTCCAGTCCCACTGTTACCCCACCCCTTTTCAGGCCCATTTTACCTCTCACCTGGAAAACTACTGCCTCCTAATTCTTTTCCCTAAATCTAGTCTCTTATCCCTGCTCTCCCATCCTATGTATCTTATGTACAACTGCCGTGTTAATTTGATCCCCCAACCTTTGATGGTTAATTTGATCATAGGATTTGATCCATTAAATTGATCATTAATTTGATCATAGGATTATAAATTTAGAGCTGGAAGGAACCTTAGAGGCCATTTAGTCCAATCCCCTCGTTTTGCAGATCAGGAAACTTGAGATACAGAGAAACAACTTGTCCAGGGTCACCCACCTAATGCATGTCTTAAGTGGATTTTGAGCCTGGCTAGGTCTTCCCATTCTAGCCACTATACCAGGCACTTTACTGCTTAAAAACCTTTAGTAGTTACTCTTTACTGACAGAAGAAAATCCAATTTTCTTATCCCGGTATTTAAGACCCTCTATGACTTAACCCCAACCATTTTTTTCAGATTCTTCACTCATTGTATCCTGTGCTTCATCCAAAATGGACCACTCACTGTCTGTCCTTATATGTGCCTTCTACTTCTCTACTTACCTTTCCCTACAATGCCCCTCTGCCCCATCCCCCCATCTTTGAAAAAAAAATTGATGATTTTTGTTTATTAAAGCAATCCTTTTTCGAAATTGTCTCCCCTAGAAGACTCCTTCTTTGTAGTTAAGAAAGCAAATTTTGAAAACTATGATAGACATGTTTGTCAATGTATTCAGTCAACAAGCATTAATTAGACACTTAATTAGCAGGCACTTAATAAAGTGCCGTACTATGTATTCCTACTATCATCTATAATATTTCCACTGGAGAGGAGGAAGCTGTGTTTTATCTTCACTCCTTGGGAACCAATATTGGTTGCTGCAATTCATTTGAGTTTAGCTTCCCTTTAGGGGTCTTTTCCCCAGTGTCATTGTGGTCACTCTGTTTATTTGACTCTTGGTTTGGCTTTCTTCATTCTTCATCAATTCATACAAGTCTTTACATGTTTCTCTGAATTCCCCATATTTATTATTTTTTAAAAAATATTTATATCTTTTGTTTGTATATCATCTTCATTTCCAACTATATCCTTTCACTTTCAACTCCCCGTGGAGTCCTCCTTTTTAATAAAGAGACAAAATAAAAAATGAAAGAAAAGCCAGCTCAGTAAAACCAAGGAACACATAAACCTTTTCTCACTTCATTTTATTCAGATACTACAGTCTGTTCAGTCTTTTTCAGTCAGTGGGCACCCACTTTGTTTCCAGTTTTTTGCAATCACAAAACAGGATGCTCTGACTATTTTGGTGACCAGGGCACCTTTCTGTCTTTGACCCTCTGGGCATACGTGGGCAGTTGGGGGATCACTAAGTTAAAAGGTATAAATCTGCCCTGCCCTTCCCTCTTCCCCTATCCCCATTTTTCCTGCAGAAACATTCCATGCATGTGAAAGCCCAGCTCAGGTACCACCGTTTTCCTTTACCTGTATCCCCCAACTGGAAGTAATGGTTTCTGCTTCTGGCGCTAAAGAAGGATGAGGAGGAATCCCAGCATTTGGAGGCAAATTCAGTTGGGGGGCAAGGGAAAGACCCCCACACCTCGAGCTTGGAACGTCTCTCGCTGTGGCCAGGCGGCAGACAGTGCTGTCTCGGTTGAGTGACAGCCCTACAGGGAGGGAAATAGGCCCCGGAGAAGGGCAGCGATGATTTTGGGATCCTTGGAGGGATGGATCGATCTAGGGCCAAGCTCAGGGGCCAGGAGAGTTTGGTGGGGGCAAGAGGGAACACGCATTTGGGCAGTGGGAGGACCGTCCCCCTTTCTCAGTGGCCAGTGTGACTGCCACAGGGTTCGAGGACCGTGCCCTTTTCCGGAGCTCAAGGGCCGGGCACTGGACTGGCTGCATCTGTGGACACCGGCAATATCCCCCCCCCCCCCCCCCCCCCCCCCCCCCCCCCCGTTGTTTTGTTGTGGTTTGTTTATTTGTTTGTTTGTAGGGGCCTCATTTTCCCCTTTCTCCCTCCCCCTCCAGTAGAACGTAAAGTTCTGCAGAATAAATTTCAAATGTTTATCCATGTTTACTACACCATCTTCACCTCTTCCACCCCCTTAGTAAGTCTATGTTAAGTGAATAGCAAATATAGGTGTGTATGTGTATGTATATGTGTATATATGTGTGTATATACATATATACTATGCAAAGCAAGTGGGAACACCGTGCCCATTTAAATTGAATTAATATTTATCAAGGTCCTACTCTATGCAAAATACTGCTAGGTTTGTGGGGGGAGGGTCCCCTGCCTTCACTGAGTTTATAGTTTAGTTCCAGGAAGACACATACACAAGTAATTAGGGGATAAGTGATAGGGACTGACCTGCGATTTCATTGGTACAAGTAAGAAAACTCCTTCAATGCAGGTGGCACCTTTTCTGCAATTTTTGGTGTTAGATGATTGCTTACAGCATCAAAAACGTCCATTCAGATTCCCAGTACTTTTTTCTTCCTGTTCTTATCTTTTCTCCAAAAGCTGTTCCTTCTGACTACCCAGTTTCTGTCAAGGGCACCACCACTAACCTAGACAGAACTGCTTCAAACCTCAGAGTTTCCAACTTGGACTCTAAAGAATTTTCCTCACTGTGCTCATCCCAGAAGTTGTCAATATGTGTCAGATTCCCCTTGTGAGCTCTCTCATCTGTCCCCTGCTTTCTGTCCCCTCTGCAGCCTTCCTAGTCCAGGTCCTCATCACCACCTGCCTAGACCATTGCAGAAACTGACAACTGCGCTCTTTGCATCTCATCTCTTGCCTCCTCTAATCCAGCCTTGACACTGCTCATGTTCCTGTCATTCCTCTGCTCACACCGTGAAGTTTCTCCCTGCCACCTACCAAATAAAATGGAAATGACTCAGTCTGATGTTCAAAGCCCTACACAATCTGGGCCTATTTCTTACCTTTAGCAATGTCTTGGACCCTTCCTGGTGGTCCAGCCATGTCCTGATCAGTGTGAACAATGAATCTGGAAGTCCCACAGGATTCAGATTTGCACTGCATATTTTGATTAGACTAGAACCAATTGCCAAACTTCACATTTTTGTCATTTCAGACAGTGTGAATTCAAATACATTCAACTACCTCACAGAATTCCTTTTTTTCATACTAATTGGAACTTAGCTATCCTGTACATTACACAGTCCAACCAAACCGGCCTGCAGCCTTCCTTTCCATCTCTGCCCATTGAATTCCTATCCTTTTTTCAAGACTGAGCTCAAGATCTACTTCCACGAAGCCTTCCCAGATCCCCCAAAATAGAGAAGATCCTTCCTTTGTCACACCTTGCAGAGAACTTGGACCTCCTCTGATTTTAGCAGTTATTTTCCCATGTGTCATATCTTCCATGGTAGGTGGTAAGCCCTCCAAGGGTAGAAAGCGTGTTTTATTCTTCTAGATCTTTGTATTTCCTCTAAAACCTGACATAGCGCCTGCCATGATTTCTACACTTAATAATAAGATATTAAACAATTGTTCCTATTTATAGTAATAAAGTATTTGTATTTTTTGGTCATATCTCACATAGTCACATACATTGTCATATTTGATTCTTTCAACAGCCTTTGAGGTAGTCAGGGAAGAGATTATTATCCCCATTTTACAGATGGAACTGAAATGATTTGCTAATAGTCACAGAGCCAATAAGTGGGAAAGCCAGGACCTTTTTAAATCGATGAGTTGATGCTGGAGGCCTGCAAACTCATAGCCTACAAAATTGCCCAGTTCAGCCTGAAGCAGATTAAAGTGTAATTGGGAAATGTTTCACAAAATATGTAAAAATACAATACAACATTTGTTGTCATTGTTTAGTCATATCTGATTCTACATGACCCCATGGTCATTATATCCATGAGGTTTTCTTGGCAAAGATACTGGAGTGGTTTGCCATTTCCTTCTCCAGTGTGTCCCCATTTTATAGATGAGGAACTCAGGTAAATAGGGGTTAAGTGACCAGTCCAGGGTCTCAAGGCTTATTTGAACTCAGGTCTTCCTAACTCCAGGCCTAGTGCTCTATCCACTGCATCATCTAGCTGCCCCACAGTACAACATAGGTAATGTTAATTAGATTGTGAACTTGAGGGAGTATCATTTGCCACTTTTCTTACTCCCAGAGCTTAGCACAGTGCCTTGCACATAGTAGGTGCTTAATAAATGTTTCTTGACTGACTGACTGGTTTTCTAAGTCATTATGTGGCCTACAAGGATCCATTTCTATTTGGTTTTATCACCATTGCTCTACATTATACTGCTTTGCTAAATCAATGCTTTTTTTAAAAAAAAATGAGATTGTGCATTTATCCCTATGAATTCAATTCAACGAGCATTTATTTATTTGTTACTGAGGAAATGGACTGTGTCCAAAATAAGCACAGACTGTGAAATTACTTGGTATGTAGTGAAGGACCATCACCGTCTTTATGGAGACATATTAATCCCTCTCTCAATCACCTACTCATTGGCATTGCTCTATTGGTTAAAATGCCAGGAATTTATACTTTAAACTGGACACATTCCCCTCCCTCCACTACACCAACTGTATTGTTTTGGGAAAATGTAAAATAAATTTTTTTGAAGGAAAAAAGGAGAAATGTTTCAGGTTTATATTATCTGCTTCCTCAGTTTTTAAACTTGTTCTGACTTCCTCTTGCTACTCAGCATGCTCTGGTCTCCTTCCTCCATTGCCCAGTTTGTACACGCTCAGAGAATGTGAAATGTTTATATTAGTGAAGCCAAATGCAATTTAGTAGAAAAATCAACCACAAATAGAAATGGCTTTTTGATGATCTGCACAGCTATTTTCATCACCACTGAGAAGCAGTGTTTCATAGTATATAAAGACAGGCAGCTGGCCTTGAAGCCAAGATCAGGGTTCCAGTGCTGCCTCTGACATATATGGGCTGTGTGACCCTGGGCAACTCACCTAAGATCTCAGTACTCTAGGCGGCTCTCTAAAACTCTGAGATGTAGAGAAGGTGCTGACTTGCAGTGGTAGAGAGTTTTTTCATCTAGGAATCTTAGATTGGTTGGTTGGTGGTTGTCCTTCCTTCTTCAAGAGGACCAAAATGACATCACTGTGTTGGGGTCAAAGTACAGTGGCTGATCAGACCAATATGAGCTTGAAAGACTCTACCACAGATCAGGCACAAATGGTCCATATGAACATTTGGAGTAGGACATCTCACTTTTCTTTTGAGCTACTGCAATTCTGCTTTGCTCATACAGCACAGCTCCCTCTTTGATTCGGGTGCACCATGCTCGGCCAACCTGAGCCATTGTCTCCCATGTTTCACAACTGATTCCAGAATTCTTCAGAGGGATCTGGAGAATGTCTTTGTATCACTTCTTCTGACTGCCGTGTAAATGCCTGCCTTGTGTGAGTTTTTCATAAAATAATAGTCTTTTAAGCAAATGTATTTTTGGCATTCAAACAACGTAGCCAGCCCATTGGATTAACCCTAAATCAATGAAGTGATAGATCCCATTTCTTTCTTACCTGTGCTTTTCTTACCTTAGCACGTTTTTGACCTGTATTCTGCTCTTTTTCTTTCTTTCTGGACGGTCTGTGTGGGGGAGTTAGTCATGTAATAAACCTTTAAACCTATCTATATGTATTATAAATACATATGTATATGTGTATGTGTATATGTGTATATATAGTTGTTTATTCTTTTTTCAGTCTTATCTGATGCTTCATGACCTCTTTTGGGGTTTTCTTTACAAAGATGCTGAAGTGGTTTGCCATTTCCTTCTCCAACTTATTTAACACATGAGGAAACTAATGCAAAGAGGGTTAAGTGACTTGCCCAGGATCACACAGCTAGGAAGTTTCTGAGGCCGGATTTGAACTCAGGAAAATGAGCCTTCCTGACTTGAGGCCAGACACTGTATCCGCTGAACTACCTAGCTACCCTCTATCTATCTAGCTAGCCAGCTCTCTCTCTCTCTCTCTCTCTCTCTCTCTCTCTCTCTCTCTCTCTCCATATATATATATATGTATATATATATGGAGAGAGAGATATATATAATTTTATTAATGCTTTTTTACATCACTCTCACTTCTTAATGACTTCCCACCCTTAGTAGAACCCTTTTTTGTACCAAAGAAGTAGAGTCTACATATTGTCTTTGTCTGACAAATGCATGCTGCATTCTGCACCTGTAGGAGTTAAGACTTAGCTCACAATCTTTTGAAGTTGCTATTGGTCAATCAATCTGTTAGAATTCTGTGTCTTTCCATGTTGATTTCCTTCACATTATTGTGTGAATCGTTTTCTTAATTCTGCTTATTTTATTATGCACAAGTCCATACAAGTATCCTCAAGTTTCCTTCAATTCTTCATATCTTATTTTGTACTATAACATCCCATTACATTTATATATTGGGGGCAGGTAGGTGACACAGTGAATAGAGTGCTGGTCCTGGAGTCAGGAAGACCTGAGTTCAAATGGGGCCTTAGACACTTTCTAGCTGTGTGACCCTGGGTAAGTCACTGAACCCTGTTTACTTCAGTTTTCTCATCTGTCAAATGAGCTGGAGAAGGAAGTGGCAAACCACTCCATTATCTTTGCCAAGAAAATCCTAGATGGGGTCACAGAGTCAGAAAAAACTGAAATGACTGATCAACAACAATATTTATATATTAATATTACAACAGATTTATTAAGCACCTACTGTGTGTAAGCCTCTATTCTGGAAGGCATTAGGGATGCAAGGACAAAATAAAAAATAATCCCTATGCTTCATTCCTTTATTCTTTGCTAGGCTGTTTTTCCTACCATACTGCAGAAACCTCTGTTTTCTGAAAGCTCATTCTACCCTTGGACTTCACATACTGGAAGTAACCTCCACACCCATAGCCTCTTTCTCTGATTGGCTGGTCCCTCCCAGAAACTACATTTTAAAGGAGGATGCTCAGGCCAGCTATATCTTCATTCCTCTCCCAATTACACTCCTAACTCTCTGGACTTTTTCTTCCAGGCCCTCTCTCAACCCTCATCTCTTCCTCCTCACCTTGTCTCTCCCTTCCTCTATTCTTTCAGTTTCCTTTTGTATGTTGTCTTCCCCCATTAGAGTATAAGCTTTTTGAGGGAAGGGACTGTCTTTATTTCTGCTTGTATTGGTTTTCTCAGCAGGTGGCACAGTGCCTGACACATGGTAAATACTTACTAAATGCTTGTTGATTTGACTTGGCCTACCCTCAAGGAGCTTATATTCTACTCAATTTCATCCTATTGTCACTACATTTTGGGAGCCAGTTTTGTCATCCAGAGTATTAACCATCTCTCCTCACTTCATGTCATATGCTCGTTGAATAAACATGCCCTCTATGTCTTCATTCAACTTATTGGTAAAAAAGTTGGAAAGAATACATGTATTTTTCTCTCTGTGGTACATGAGTTAACACTTCTGTCTGGGCATGCATCTCCTTCTCCCTCCATTTTTAGTTTTAAACTCTCTTGATTATATCAGCAAGAGTCTGGGCAAATAGCTTTCTTCCTAGTGCTCACCCAGACACAATATGGATTTGACCAAGTTCAGAAAGGCGCAATTGAAGGTCCTTGAGCAGGAGAGAAATATATTTAGAGTTGTACATTAAGAAAAATAGGCAATAGTTTGTAGAATTGATATGAGAGAAACTAGAGGCAGAGAAACCATTGCCATAGTCTGCTTCTGTTTGTCCTTCCTTCTCAAAGAGGACCATGACATCAGGAAGGTGATACCATGACTTGCAAGAGAATTAGATTTAAGTGAGGGAGGGCTGTGTAAAATGACCAGCTTCACTTTCTCCTCCGGAGCCATCTAGCTCCAGTGGCCAGATATGGATCAGGACAACTGGAGATGGCCTCCACCATAATCTAGGCAAGATGACAATGAAGATATGAATAAGATTTGTGGTGACATTTATGTAGAAAGTGTTTTATATGCATTATTTCCTTTTATCCTAACTACAGCCCTGTGAAATAGGTGCTAACATTTTTCTTATTTTACAGATGAAGGACCCGAGACTCAAAGAGGCTGAGTTGTCCAAGATCATACAATTAATAAATGTTTGAGGCAAGATTCAAATGAGTCTTTTTGGTCCCAAGTCTAATGCTCTATCATCTCCAGCCCACCTCCTTTAGAAAGGGACAAACAGATTCAGGAGAAATTATGGATACAGAGTTTATAAGATTTGGGGACAGGATGCAGGGGGTGAAGGACAAGGAAGAACCAAAAATGACTCTGAGTTTGTGAACAGGGTTTAATTACTAGAAGAACTGTGTTGCCATTTACGGAAATGGAAGGTGAGAAGAAGAGCAGGTTTTGGAAGAAAAGTGATGAGTGCCGTTTTAGGCATTTTACTCTTTAGATTCCATCAGGGAGTACAAAGGGAGATTCTGGTACTTAGTTGGAGTCTGGAAAAGAGATCAAGGCTAGAGATAGGGTTTGGGAATCATCTGGATAGAGTCAATAATTAAAGTTATGGGAGTAGTCATAGAAAAAGAAGAGAAAAGGGTTGAGGGCAGAACCTTGGGGAGTTCCTATATCAAAAGAGTCAGGAAAAAGAGATAACAGAAGAGACAGAGAATATACTCCAGGGAAAGCCAGGATGGTTCTGTCTTAGAGAAACCAAAGTGGGAGTCTGGTTTGTAGCATCATATGTGGCATACGAGGCAGCTAGGGGGCACAGTGGATAGAGCACTGGTCTTGGAATCAGGAAGACTCATCTTCCTGAATTCAAAGCTGGCTCCAAACACTTACTAGCTGTGTGACCCTGGGCAAGTCACTGAAACCTGTTTGCTTCACTTTCCTCATCTGTCCAGTGAGCTGGAGAAGGAAATGGCCAACCACTCCAGTATCTTTGCCAAGAAAAAGGGGTCACGAAGAGTCCGACACGACTAAATAACAACCATAACATGCTATGATGAAGCCAAGAATTTCTAGGCACTCATCTCCTCCTCCCTTCCTTAGTTTTAAAGCCCCTTTTGACCAGATCAGCCAGTCTCTGGACAAACACTTGAGCTACAATCTGCCAGGCCATTGGACTTGACGATTAGGAAGTCATTGTTGACCCTTGAGAAAGCTAAATTATAGTGTGTGAGGAGTGAGTGGGTGATGGAGTGGAAAGAGGGAAGCTTCCCAAATTACACCAGGTAGGCTGCTGCTATTAACACATGGAGGGTTTGTCCTTTTCTCTACAGAGCCCAGTACAGTTCTCTCCTTTAGCACACCTGTATAAAAATGTTCGCAAACAAACAGACCGTCTCTTGCCTTCCAGACAAGAGGCGTACAAAGGCCCCTGAATTCATCACTCCTCCCATCCAGGAGGAACCTGAGCAAGTCAGCAATGTCCTGCAGGGAGATGATATCCTGGCTTTGGCCATTAAGCAGGAGGACTTAAAGAAGGTGGGGATCACAGTGGGTGAGCTTTTACTCTAGAGTCAGCATTAGTATCTCTTGTTGGCACTTTTTTCCATCCCCTGTGTGGTGGGTGGCTCTTTTAAAACTGACCCACGTCCACAGTCGTCCTTGGCCCACTCCTCATTGTGCATCTGTTGTTGTCATTGTCGTCATGGTGACTCATCTACCTTAAGGGAAAGACTGATTGCACACAGGCACTCAGCTTTTCGAATTCCAAAGGATCTCCTGAATTATGTATGTTGACATTTGAGATTCTTGTAAAACATTTCCTATGTAAGAAAAAAAATTGAAGTTGCATGTGATCCCATGTTATATCCATGTAGGAACTGTCTTCTGAGGCTCGAAATGCTAGAAAGAAACTCATTCATGTTTTCTACATCCCAGCAAGGGGCTGTAGAGGCCAGGCATCTGGGGTCCATCATTGTTATCTCCATTTCATAGATGGTCAATGCAGTCGATATTCCAGCCCTCAGTAGTTTCATTGAGGAGGAGGTAAGAGTAGCCAGTCTAGTGCATGTGTATATGTTCTTCTTCTTATCTTGTGCAATTTTGTTTCTTTAGCAACATATTCCCCGTCCTCCTGACTTAGAGGAGAAAACTGTTACCCATCAAGTTTTCATTCGAAAGCATAAAATCCAAAAGGCCAAGAAGGTGACACGTCACTTAGTAGCTCACCCTGCTGCTCCTGAAGCAGCCACAAAGCCCTTGGATTACTCTGGTAAGACCAGAATTTATCCCGCCTCCAAATGCATAGGCCATCCTTGAAAACAAACTGT
Source organism: Vombatus ursinus (assembly GCF_900497805.2). Classification (NCBI taxonomy): domain Eukaryota; kingdom Metazoa; phylum Chordata; class Mammalia; order Diprotodontia; family Vombatidae; genus Vombatus; species Vombatus ursinus. Next base: position 15,046,689 of record NW_020954575.1, on the reverse strand, counting down.
CCTCCTCTCAGATAGCAGGGGCTCTTTTCAGCAATCTCATGGGTGATAAAGGTCCACGTAGAGATGTTCTTGGTGATGAGTAGTTTTCAACAGTTACAGGAATATTACCCCTCCTTTTCGCTTTTACCAGGGCCAGCAGAAGAAAGTTCTGATGGCAAAGAACAGATTCTCCCCCACAACATTTTGGGAACTCTCTATGACTTCAAGAGAATAGCGGTTGCCAGAGGAAATACTGAGGTATATCGGTAAAGAGCTGTGTAGATGTGGGAAATCACTAGAGGCTTTTTGTTTTCTGCCCCACCTCAGGCATTTTTAGGCTGAAATCACCTTGAAGTGCCATCTGTTTCAGTCTTATAGTCAGGGGCATACTGGAGCCAGCTTGAACTGGCTTGAGAGAGAGCCCGTAGTTAAATTGCTTAAGAGAGGGACCATTGTTAAATTTTCAGTAGCAAGCTTTTACACCTCAAAGCTATCAATCAGGGCTTGATTTATTATTTTGGTTGTCTAGACTTAAGAAATTGATGGAGAAAACTTTAATGGTGCATATTAAACTTGAAAGTGTCGAATATACATTCTTTCCCCTTTGGGGAATCTTTTGTTAAACATTTACCAGAACACCTCTGCTTATAGTGCCATATATCAGACAGATGCTCCAAATAAGGGCAGCAGTAACTCTGTTCTGTCATATAGGAAAAACTGACTGTTTCATTCTGTCATTACCTGTACAAGAAACCTAAAGATAAGTGTTCCCATGGAGGAGGCAAGTATTTTTAATGGATTGATCTATATGAAAATTCCTTCTGATCCTCAGAACATGTCCCATGTCCAAGGCAGTGGTGGGTGCAAGTAGGGGGACCCTTCTATCTCTTCCATTCTCTAGTTAGCTAAAATGATCCCAGATACTGCCGGTGTGGACAATGTCATCATTGCAGTACCAGAGGAGCCAAAGAAACAACCTAAAAAGGAGAAGGTAGACCTCTGGCTACCACCTTCTCAGCATAAATCTCTGAAGAACTGGAAACGCAATATGACTCTGAGGAAGAAGCAGCAAGAATGTCTAAGCAGTAAGTAGAGTCTAGGAGCTTTGAGTCTGAACCTGTGTACTACTGTGCCAGGCTGCTGTCCGGCTGTCAGGAAGGCAGCTGCAGGCTGGTGGAGAGGGCCCTGGTCTCTGCCTTTCACTAGCCATGCTGCCTTGGGCTAGGTGCTCAACTCCTCTGAGCCTCAGCTTGCTTATCTGTAGAAGGGGGATAATGACATTTATACCAGCTACCTTCCAGGGGGTTGTAATGACCAAGTGAGATGATGGGTCTAGAGCACTTTGTAAACCATAAAATGGGATATAATTACAAGCTATTATTATTATTGATGATGCTCATTGTGAGGTTGAGGTCATCCTCTCTTTTATCACCTGTCCAAATCCCTTGAGCCTGGGACTGGGTTGGTTACTTCTACTGCTGGGATCTGTCCAGGAGTGTGCTGGAGCCATTTCAGGCTTCATGCTTGTTAATTTTCAGTGTGACCATTTATACCTTGGAAATCTACAAATTGGTGCTTGATCTATTATCTTGTTAATGGTCTAGACTTAAGAAAATTATGGTGAAAATGTTAATAATGCAAGTTAAAATTAAAAGGTGTTTTCAGAGGGCCATTTTTTAAACATTTACCAGCACACCTGGATCTGTCTCTTTCATGAGTCTGATAAATGTACTAACTTGACTGCATAAAGTATTTACAGTCATTTGTTCTGACTATTATGGAGAGATAAAATGAGAGAGACTAATGGGGCTGGGCAGCTGTGGAAGAAGGGGTGACATGCCTTCATCTGTCAATAGAACATCTGAAGAAGCCAGTGAATGAGCTGCTGATGAATACAGGGGAGGGCTTCAGACGGGTACAGGAAGAAAGGAATCTGATTGAACGTTCCATTTCTATTTTATATTATGGGAAGGTAAGATGAAACATCCCCCACTTTTCATTCCTAATTTGCACAGTTCATTTTTTGGAGGAAAGAACATAGTTTGGACATTAGGGCAACTAATTTCATATGGTGGAGAAAAGCCTTGCTCCATTGCAAACCTTGGGAGTATCCAAAGGACCTCTTCTTAACAACAGCAATAATAAGCATTTATTAAGCACCTACCATAGGGCAGTTAGGTCGTGCAGTGGATAGAGCACCAGGCCTGGAGTCAGGAGGACCTGAGTTCAAATTTGACTTCAGGCACTTCCTAGCTGTGTAACCCTGGGCAAGTCACTTAACCCTATTTGCCTCATTTTCCTCAGCTGTCAAATGAGCTGGAGAAGGAACTGGCAAACCACTCCAGTATCTTTGCCAAGAAAATCCCAAAAAGGGTCAAGGAGAGTTGGACATGACTCAGTAACAAGCACCTACCATGTGTAAGCTGCTGCACTAGGTACTAGAGATACAAGGACCAAACCAAAAACAGACCCTGCCTTCAAGAAGCTTACATTCTGCTGGGGAAATACATTGTTTCCACAGATAAATTAGCACAAAGTAGTTTTAGGAGAGAGAGCGAGAAAGCACCATTAATTAGGAAGATCAAGAAAGGCTGAGTTGGTACCTGAGTTCAGGCCTGAGGGACGCTAAGGATTGGAAGAGGTGGAGGTGAAGAGGGAGTGCCTTCCAGGCATGGGGAGCAGCTTGTACAAATGCAGTAATGGTGGGAAATGGATATCAAGTTTGGAAACAGCAAGTAAGCCAATTTGGCTAGACTTTCAAATGTATAATGGAGAATAATGTGAAATAAGCTTAGAAAAGTAGTTTGAAGTTAGGCTGAGAAGGGACTTAAGTCCCAAACCAGAGAATTTGTTTTAATCTGTGGGTTATAAGGGACCACTGAAGCTTCTTGATCAGGGGAATGACAGAGACTTTCACTTTAGGAAGATGATTTTGGCAGCTGTTTGGAGGATGGATAAGACCAGGGAAAGAGTGGAAGAAGAGAAGCCAATTAGGAGGCAGCTACTATAGTCCAGTTGTGAGGTAATGAGTGGTTGTATGGGTAGAGACGAAGGGATAGAAAGGAGAGATATTGTGGATGTAGAATTGGTAAGCTTTAGCCAGTTGAAGAAGAAGGAAGAGTTGAAGTTGACTCTCTAAGACTGTGGTGCTCTCCCACAGAAAGTTTTTGGGGAAAGGCAGATTTAAGGGGGATCAGAATAATGAAGTTATCCATTTTGAACATTTTGATTTTAAGATGCCAATGGGACATCCAGGTAGAAGTATTCATAGGTCATTTTGGAGATATTAGACGAGAGTTTAGGAAAGCCATTGGGACTGGACATACCGATTTGGGTGTTGTCTCTACAGAGATAATTGAACCTAAAGGAGTGGATGAAATGACCCAAAGGGAGAGTGTAGAGAGAGAAGGGCCCAGTACAGAGCCTGGAGGGACCCTTGTGATTAAAGGGCAGGACATGGATGATGATCCAGTGAAGGAGACTGAACAGGAGTAGTTGGGTAGGTAGGATGAGAAAACTCTCATGAAAGCTGAGTGGGAGAGAGCCTCCAGGCAGAGGGGTAGTCAGAAGCATTGGAAGCTGCAAAGGAAGAGGTCCCCAAGGATGAGGACAGAAAAAGACCATTGGCTCTAGCAGTTGAGAGATCCTTGTGAAGCCCAGAGAGAGCAGTCTCAACGTGTTTTGGACTCAGAGGCCAGACTGTGAGGGTTTGAGAACAGAATGGGAGGTGAGGAAGATGAGACAACAAAGTAGAGGGCTTTTTTTTTTAGTTTAGCTCTCAAAGGGAGGAGAGATTTGGGACGATGACCTGAGGGGTTGGCAAAGTTAAGTAAAGATTTTTTAAGGACAGAGGAGACCTGGGCATGTTTGTCATCAGCAGAGAAGGAGCTCGTAGAAAAAGAGAGCCTAGAGATTTGAGAGAAGGGGGAATATTAGAAGTGTAAAGCTCCCAGAGGAAAGAGGATCGAGGGTACAAGGAGAAGCATTGGTTTCACCAAGGGTCGCAAAGAAGGAGGGGGTGGGGAATGATTTAGAGGACACTCATTGGTACTATTGAACCTTGAATTGGTACTAGAACTAGACCCTTTGGTGGCTAACTATTGTTCCTAGGTTGAACTCAAAACTCCCTAGCTTGGCATTTACAATTCTTTACAACCTGACTCCATATTACCTTTCTGGGCTCACTCCATATTATTTCCTTCCTCTCTACTTCCATCTCTTATATTCTCCAGCTTCCTTAACAGCTCTTATCAGACGTCATTGCTTCATTCCTTCCGATGCCCACTACCTGGTCCAATCCAGTAGTTCCCATGGGAAGCCTTTGCTGAGTCTCAGTGTTTAGTGTGCTATCTCTCCTTAAACAGTGATGTATGTCCTTATCTATTTATATATTGTATTCCCCCAGTACAGTTTACATTCTTTGAGGAAAACCAGGACTTTTTCAATTTATCTTTGAATCTCCAGTACTTAGCATATAGCTGTGCACACAGTAGGATCTTTTTAATAAATAGTTTTTCTGTTTATTAGGCACAGCTTAAAAAGGGGGTGGCGGAGCATTTGGGGAATTAAGTGGCTCAGGATATATTGCCATAACTTTAGAGGACATTTTCCATCCAAAAAAAGTAAGATTTTCTCCCTTTTCCAAGGATTCACCCCAGCAGGTCAGTGAGCTTCTGACATCCAGAAGGGGAAGGAAGCTAGTATTTATTAAGTGCCTGCTGTGTGCCAGGCCCGTTACTAAGCACTTTTCTAAGCATCCTTTCTCCTCTGTCTCTGCACAACACTTCCCAGTACTTAAAGATGTCAAGAAAAGCACATCCAAAGAAGTGACCTGCTAAGTGCTTTACAGATATCTCATCTGATAATAAAAACATGACTTTCTTACTAAAATGTAAGAATTCAAAAATATATAGTAGATGCTTAAATGCATGTTGAATTGATTTGGATTAATTAATGGGTATTGGGGTGATGGAGATGTCATTTAAAGTGGCCAAGGGGAGTATGTGAGATGATGGGGTCCCAAGTGATGCAAGACTTTGTATCATGAGAGAAGTCAGTTTCTATATCCTGAAAGCACAGAGTTGGATGCAGAATCTCAAATAGTCTTCAAAGAAGCTAGCAAATGTAAACGGTGGAGATGAGGAGGAAGGTCACTCCAGGCATGGTGGACAGCCTGTGCAAAGGCATGACAGGGGACAGCCAATAGCCAATTTGGTTGGAATGGAGGTAGTCCCCAAAGAGTACTCTTTTTGGGGGGGCTAGGCAGTGGGGTTAAGTGACTTGCCCAGGGTCACACAGCTAGTGAGTGTCAAGTGTCTGAGGTTGGATTTGAACTCAGGTCCTCCTAACTCCTGACTAGGGACGGTGCTCTATCCACTGCATTACCTTGCTGCCCCTACAGGTACTCTTTTGGATCCTGATAATTCTGTATCTGTCCTAAATAACAGATCTCTCTGTAGTCTCTGTAAAAGTTAGAATTCCTTATCCCAGGAGGAAAAGTATGAAAGATTTTTTCCTGTGACATCACAAGGGGTACTGTTTCATCAGAGAGAGGGTCTGTGTGCACCATATCAGATGTCCTTGACTTTCTGGGCTCCCCACATTGGTGCCATTATGAATTCGGGGGAGTCCAATCAATTCTCCTTATTTGTCAGGGCACTGAGGTCGACTGTAATTTCTGGAGCCAGCCTGAATATATTGGAGATGAACTAACAGGTCTGGTGACCCAGTGGCCTTGTTGCTACCGACAGCCGATCGTTCATGTAGGGAAGCCCCAGAGCATTCAGATGGAGTCAGGTAAGGAAAATTGGCTAACACCTTGTGAATGAAGTTTTCTTAGAGATTCTACAGGGATGCTCGAGCTCTTTAGGAAGGGAAGGTAGATGAAAAGAAACAGGCTGATCTTCATGTACTGAGTGAACATGGCTTATTCTCCAGGACTGCCATCCATGAGGAAGCCTGGGTTCCGTTTCACATGGGATAAGAGTCTCTTTTTGATTGACCGACGAAAGGAGCTCCGGTGCATCCTGAAGGAATTGGACTTCAACCAGCCGGTAATGCTCCTGGACCTTTTGTGCCCTTTTCAGTATGAATCTCCCGGTGGGATGCTTATGTCTTTTTAGAAAAGGTAAACACATTCCCCTTTCCTGTTTTTTCCTTTTTGAATTAAGGACATTGATGGCCTCGAAGTGGTTGGTAAAGGACATCCTTTTTCATCTGTCTCTGCACAACACTTCCCAGTCCTTAAAGATGTCAAAGAAAGTACATCTAAAGAAGCAACTCCGTGAGTTGGTTTTAATGTCAGGGAAGAGTGCATGATGTCCATCGTGGGACATCATTTCATGTAGTCCTTGTGTGCATTCCAGTGTTATAGTCCCTTTTGGCATTTGTGTTTGTGTTGAGGGCCAGCCTACCCTACTAACTCTTTCTAGTAGCGATCTCTTCTTAGATTTACCCTTTTCAGGTTTCTCTTTCAGCCGTCCTTCTCACCCTATTCTATTCTGCAAGATGATTTTCTTGAACATTCTTACACTAGTCATGATGGATAATTATCAAATCGCGTTCTGCATATCATCAATGATCCTATAGTTTAAGGACCTGGCAATTTTGGGATTTTCCTTTGTTTGGCTTTTCAAGCCTTTCGCAACCTGGCCCCTTCCTGCCTTTGCAGTCTTCTTACATTTCACTCCCCTCCTTGTACTCTGTGATCTAGCAGCACAGGCCTTTTTCACCAAACACTCCATCTCCTGACCCAGTGGCCTTTTCACTTACTGTCTCCCATGTCTAGAATGCGTATTTTCTTGACCTTGGCCTCAGTGTCCCTGACCTTCTTCAAGACTCAGCTCCAATCCCACCTCCTGCAGGAAGCTTTTCCTGGTCATCCCCCACTGCTAGTACCTCCTCACTGATTACACTGCATAGATATTATGTAGACAGAATTATTTGCATGTAGTTTCTCCCATTGGAATGGGAGCTCCATGAGGGCAGGGAGTATGTTTTTACCTCTCTTTGTCTCACAATAGCTAGCATTTATACAGTGCTTTAAGGCTGTTGAAACCTTTACAATCACTATTGCATTATTGCATTTTATCTTCATAATAACCCTGGCAGGAGGTAGGTGCTATTATTATCCTCATTTTCCAAATGAGGCAGCTGGGGCAGGCAAAGGTTAAGTGGCAGCTAGGGAGTATCTTGAGGCTTGATTTGAACTCAGGACTTCCTGATTCCAATCCAGTGGTCTGTCCATTGCACCACCTAGCTATCACCAGTATTTAGCAATGGGACCCGGGCCCATAGCAGGCACTCGATAAATTTGTGTTGGTGATGAGGATGCTATGTCGTGAGTATCTCCCATCTCATCCAGTTTCATCCTGATCTGAATGCCCCGGCTGCCCTTTCTCTCAGTTTTTTGGAAGAACATCAGCCCCCTTAAGGACAACATGTCATTGGTTTGTCTTCCAGGGATCCCTTAGCTGACTATCCTGATGTCGTTCCCATGCCTTTTCTTGGCCCTTCTTTGCTCTTCTGTGGAAAACCAGCATGCTGGATCGACAGTAACCTACCACCAGGGAAGGTAAACCTCATATACCTCCGTGTACCTTTAAACCCAAACTGAGTCTTTCACCATAGCCTCGCCCAGGGGAGAGGGTTGGGGACTTTGACAAAATCACAAGGAGATCGTAACGTCCTGTTTTAGTTTAGTCTGACCACATTTTCAGTCTCAATCCAAAAGTGACAACAGGACTAACCTGAACAAGAATGAAGTCAGAAGACTGTACTCTGGTCCTTAGAATCATAGCTTTAAGTCTGGAAGGGAACTTGGAGGTTATCCAGTCCAATCCGTTCATTTTCCAGATGAGGAAATCAAGAAGCAGAGAGGCTAAGTGATTTGTTTAAGGCCCCGCAGATAGTAATCGACAGAGCAGAGATTCCAACCCAGGTCTTTGGACTCCAACCCCAGTGCTCTTTCCAATATCACCTCCCACCTCCTGCCCTTCTTACCTGCTGCTTTACCTCCAAACAAGCATATAAGTCAACCCTCCCTAAATAGGTATCTCTTTGGGGAAAAAGATTTCATAATATCCTCCGGGAGCTAAAGAACCTTCCCTGGTGGGAAGTTGTCATCAGCACTAACTTCAGGGCTCCCTGCTACCGTGTAGAATCTATTTTGTCTCTTCTTGTCAGTGACGACTCTTGGGGCAGTCACCATTAGGATTTCATTTTCACAGTCCCCACCGCTCCATTTGAGAGTAGAGTCCTCCACTGGTGGGGCAGACTGACTTTCCTTTCTTCATGTCCACAGGGGCAGATCAGCATCATTGTCCCCCTTCTCTCCAAAAGTGGCAGACTAGCATCACTGTCCCCCTTCTCTCCCATAGAGACAGATCAGCATCACTGTCCCTTTTCTCTCCCATAGAGGCAAATTGGCATCGCCGTTCGTTTGACCTTTGAGACCATGGAAGGGGAGAGAACATCTTCTGTCCTGACAGTCGTAAACAACGGCACTGCCGCTGTTTGGTACGACTGGAGGCGGCTCCAAGAGCCTGACACCTTTGAGGAATTTAAGGAGAGCAAACGGCAGCGGTTTTACTTCAACACCAAGGAGGGTATGTGAGAGAAAATGACCTTGGCCTTCCTGACCCGGACGGGTACTAACCTCAGGCACATTCCTGAAAGAAACCAAGGTGTAATCATTGCCCAGCTTCCCTGAATCTGATGTCCCTGTCCCTCCCTAAGCCTTGTTTGAGAGAGAATCTGCAGGAATGGAGACCAGATGAAAGCAGACTCGGTATGGGGAGACCAGGCTTGAATCTTGAAGTGAGATGGCCCCTTCCTGCCACACATACACACACCTCCGAGATGTGGAGGGGGGTGCTAGATGTTGGGATACAGCTTCTGGGCTCAGCTCATCTGGACTTTGGGGAGACTTGGAGTCCCTATCCTGTTCAGGTGTGATTCTTCCTGGCGAAACGAAGGAGTATATCTTCTTCTTCAAGTCTTCAAACTCAGGAATCTTCAGGGAGAGCTGGGAGTTTGGAACCCACCCAAAGCTGTTAGGGGGAGCTTTGCTGCAGGTCACTCTGCGGGCCGTTGCCCTGAGCCAAGACGTTTTGAAGGAAGAAAGAAAGTCACTGGAGGTAACGGACCTGGGAGTTTGGTGGCTGCAGAGGTTGGATAGATTACCCTCATGTCCTTCCTGGAGGGTGTTCATGGTGATCCTATTACCCCTAGCCCATAGGGGTGATTTACCGATCTTCACAAACAAGCAGCAACTTTCATGTAACAGAAAATTCCTTTTGCCCAAGGTCACAAGGTCGTAAGTGTCAGCAGAGGGGTTTGAACTCAGGTCCTTCAGTCCCAGGGCCAGGGCTCTTTCTTTGTACTGCTGGACAAAGGATGTTTTTCAGCCTTAACATGTCAAGTATTATAGCCTATTAGACTCTGAAGGAAGTGAGGCTGGGCTTGAAAGAATCAGAAAAAAACAAACAATTGAATTACCATGGAAGATATTAACTATGATGCTCTTGCCATACTGGGTCTCCTGACATGCATGGTATTGGGCACGTTATTTCTAACTGGTTGGTGGAAAGGACTGAGGAATGTTCACCAATCTCTTCCCAAGTCTGCAGATTTTAATTAGCCTCCCTCTCCTACGCATTGGGAACTCTCAGTGAAGGTGATGGCCATGTGTATCAGCAGGGAGAATAGCATGTCTCTCCTGTAATAAAAGCTAGCATTCAGATGGTGCTTTAAGATTTTTTAGATTTTTGTTTTGCCTTAAGGTTTACAAAGCATTTTCCATGTGTTATCTTCTTTGAGCTCTACTTTTCAGGGCTGCTTGGGAATACCTAATAGATTTTGCACCCAGCTGTGGGAGACTGTGGAGGGAAGGGACAAGGTTGTGTTAGTGGGGATTTTTCCTCCACCAAGCATCTGCCCTCACGCGGTTTGTGAAAGGTCTGGAAGACAGATAGACAAGTGGCAGAAGCCTGAGTGCTAGTGCTCCTCCTTCCTTTCTTCAGGCTAAAATCACTTCCCAAGAAGCTGTCACCATCGTGGAGGACTTGCTGAATGAGCTGCTGAAAGGGATCTGGCCCCCAGAGCGAGCTGCATCCCCAGTGGATGCCTACCTCACTGAGGAAGATCTGTTCTGCTACAGGAACCCTCAGGTATGGGGCCTACCCTGCAGCCAGGCCAGGTGTAAGTGCTAGGGAGACGGCAAGGCAGCAGGGATGCCCGGTGAGTCAACGGGGAGTTGTGGATGGGTCCGACTCTGGCTCCTGAGCTCTGACCCTTTCTCTCGTGTGTGTGTGTGTGTGTGTGTGTGTGTGTGTGTGTGTGTGTGTGTG
>NW_020954575.1:15020874-15036351 GCF_900497805.2 Vombatus ursinus | reverse complement strand
GTGTGTGTGTGTGTGTGTGTGTGTGTGTGTGTGTGTGTGTGTGTGTGTGTGTGTGTGTGTGTGTGTGTGTGTGTGTTTCACTCTCCACTTCTCTTATAGCTACATTATCAGCATGAAGTGGTCCGAGAACTCCATGACCTATGGAATGAATACATGGCACCATCCCCACGCACTCCCCCTGAGGAGGAAGAAACTGCACCAGGCCCCCGGGAGGAGGAACTGATAGCCCCAAAGTTCCCAGTGGATTCTGATAAGAGCGCTATCGGGGAGAAGGCAAAAGGCTCTGTGGGGGAAGGCCACCGAAGCTTGAAGGGGAGGCTTTCATCCAAGAATGAGTCCAAGATGTCTCTCCTACCCCAGAAGACTACTATATTCAAGGTGATTGAAAACCAGAAGGAACTAGAAGAGAAGGCTTTGAAGGGGCCTGTGGCGTCACGGACAACGATTTCTGAGTACCCCAAGTGGAATCTTTGTATGGATGATTTCAGAAAGGTATTGGCCTAGAAGCAGACAGGATGGGCACCAAAGGGGCTCAGGATAGTGTCAAGGTAGTGCTTTCACCCAGGGTCAGAGGCTTCCCAGGCAGATCCCAAGCCTCCTGCATAGGCAGAGGGAGAGGACCCACTGTTGTGAATGACTCTGGGGAGACACCTCCTACAGCTGTTCCCTTCACAGGTGGGGTGGAAGGGCAGCCCCGTGGGACAGAGACAGACATCATAGAACATCTGGGCCGGTCGAGACCAGAGAGACCATGTGGGGCAGCTCTTTCATTTCTCAGAGGAAGAAACTAACCCCAGAGAAGGGAACTGCTGTCCAATATCCCATAGTAAATGTCAGATCCTGGGCCTGGAATTGGGCTGTCCTTACTCACCGTCCAGCGTGCTGTGGGCATTCTCCTGGAGCTGTTGGCTCGACTTGCTGAGTGGTGGGTATTTCTGAAGACAGATTCCCAGGATGCCACCAAAGGCACGGACGTCATCAGCCTCCTGGTAGTGGAGGGATGCCTTTGAGGCAGAACTAAGTGTTCTTCCAAGAGCACTCCCATCTCTCCCCAGGGCCCAGATATAACCAAGCCACTGGAGGGAGAGAGTCCCAAGTGGAATCTCCTTCCTCTGTATGGAGCTGTCGACATTAAGTGTGTTCTGTGCCTTTATGAGTCTCTTAAGGGTACACTGGGGGCCTCCAGGACTCAGGCAGAGTTGCTGTCCTTTTGGATCCCTTAGGCAACGTTGGATCTCCCTGAAGAGGAACAGCGAGAAGATGCACTTCACAGGCTCAACAAGGGGGCCCTGGAGCTGTGCTCAGAGCCGAGACCACTGCAGTCGGACCTCCTGTACCCGATGTGGTATGTGCTTCCCACCCCAACCCCCCATATAAATCACCTCATTTTTTTAAAGAAGTTTTATTAATGCCCTAGACATTCCCCAATATACCACTCCCTTATTGAACCCTTCCTTGTAGCAAAGAAAAACAGTTAAGCAAAACTGACCGATGAAATAAAAAGTGACTAGCAAAAGTATAAGAAGTATTCAGCTCCCATAGGCTTCCCCTTCTCTGCCAAGGTTGGGGGGAGGGAGATAACTTTCATCATCAGTTCTCTGTGGCCAGGATTGATCACTGTCATTAACCCAAACCCAGCTGCCTTAGAGGGTGGTTTTTTGCAACCTGCTGTAGAGGCTAGAGCCCTGCACTTGGGAGTCAGGAGTTCAAATTACACCTTTGGTGCACACTAGCTCTAGGTCACCCTGGGCAAGTCACTTGATTTCTCTGACATTTGGTTTCCTTGTCTCAAAAATGAGAAGAACACAAGCGGTACCTACCTCAAAGGGTTATTGTGAGGGTGCCCCGTCGGAATTTAGGTGAATGTTAGTTATTATTGTTGCATTCTCCTTGCTCTGCTTGCTTCTCTCGTGCATCGCTTCTCACAAATTTCCCCATGTTGAATTCCTCATCTTCATTGCTTCTAAGAGTACAACAGTATTCCATTGCATTAATACCATTTGTTCAGCTTCACTTTGTTTTGTTTTGGTTTATTGCTACCACAAAAAGGGTTGCTAAGAATATTTTTGTATATATTTCATTTATTCTTTGACATCTCCTCCTCCCCGCCCTGGGGAAACATTCCTCATAGCATCTCATTTGTTTTTTCATGGGAAAATATCTCCTTCCCCTTTCTTCTCTGTTACAGAGAGCCCTGTCACCCTAGTTCTGGGGCAGTGGTCTAGCCCCTTTGACTTAGGTTGGCAAACAGTGGCTCTAAACCATTTGAACTCTGTCAATGGTTACTATACTTCCTTCTGTGGTCCTGCTGATCTCTGGTGAGTGGTTACAGTAAGACAACATTTTAGGGCTTCTTCTTCATTGTTTTTTGACTAACAGAGGGACAGAAAGAAATTAAACTGGCACACCGTGAGACAGGTTGTTCCGTGAAGTGCTGCATTTATTTCTAAGCTGAATATGAGCTGAGCTTTTTAAATGGAGTAATATCTTTACTGGGAACCTAACCTCAGGTGGCAAAATTTCCTCCCAGCAGAGTTGTTCATTGAAACAACTCTTTATAATTATTATACTTTAACCCCCAATTCTTGGGGTCATCAAAGCAGCCAAGGTCTATCTTTTTCCTCCTCAGACATTCCCTTCTCAGGTAAGTTTGGGGAATGAGTACCAAGCCTACCCAATTGGGACAGCCTGTTGTGAGGGGTATGGCTGTCTGAGAAAATGGGTAGCTAGGTGGTACAATGGTTACAGTGCCTGACCTGGAGTCAGGAAGACCTGAATTCGAATCCAGCCTCAGATACTTCCTAACTGTATGACTCTGAGCAAATCACTTAACCCTGTTTGCCTCAGTTTCCTTATCTGTCAAGTGAGCTGGAGAAGGAAATCGCAAACCACTCCAGTATCTTTGCCAAGTAAACCTCAAATGGGGTCACAAAGAGTTAGAAAAGACTGAAATGATTGAACATCAACAAAACTGAGAAAATGGTCCTCCGGGTCCTCATGTGAGAATGTGTAGTCCAAGGTCTGATCCTTTCCTCTATGGCCAGAGGTAGTACAGGCCCTCTGGGAGCTAAAGGAGCTTCTCTAGGTACATTTTCTGAAGATGCCGGGTGTTGAGGGTTAAATCAAGCCTCTCCATCCTCATTTCAATGGTGCTGCCCCTTGCCTGGTCTATTGAGCCAGCATTAACCAGATTTCTACTCAGAACTAAGGTCAGTTGCTCAATAGAGTTGTGGATGGAGTAGGATTTCTAACCACCTTACCACATGGGGTAAAGGGGCCAACATCTTTGAATTGCCCAGTCTATCAAGTTAGCTATAACAAACAGGTCCTGACCGCTGCTAGAAGGTAGTGCCCCAGACTCAGGAATGGAGAAGGCTGCTGAACTCCTCCACGGTCTCTCTCCCACACCCATTCTAGCCTCCTGAAGTATGAATTTATTTGTTCTCTAGTTTTCAGCTGTGGCGTGATGTAATTGATGGTCTGGTGAGCCATTCCATGTGGCTGAAGTCTCTGTTAGGCCTGCCTGAGAAAGATGCTGTTTATATAGAGGTCCCAGAGGAACAAGGTAAGATATGATTAGCACCATACCATCACTCAGGCTTGCCCTACTTCATTTTATAGAAACAGAAGGAGATGCTGGATCCCCAGGATTTTTGTACCCTCTGTAGCGAATCCCAGTTGGGTTTAGCAGATAAATCTGGTCTAAAACAGTTCATCTTCTCCCATCTGCCTCCTGGGGGCTACTGGCATTACCCAGCTGGGAAGGACCCCAGAACTCATCTAATCTGACTCTCTCATTTTACAGAGAAAAGAAGATAAGGGAGGAGACGGGCCTACAGTTCAATAAAACTAGTTAGTGCTAACATGCTTTCCAGTCTACTTTGTTGATTTTTGTGGTTGCTCAGTCATTTCATCCCTGTCCAACTCTCTGTGACCCCTTTTGGGGCTTTTCTTGGCAAAGATACTGAGGTGGTTTGCCATTTCCTTCTCTGGCTCATTTTACAGATGAGAAAATCAAGGCAATCAGGGTGAAATGACTTGCCCAGGGTCACACAGCTAGTAAGTGTCTGAGGTCAGATTTGAACTCAGGAAGATGAGTCTTCCTGACTCCAGGTCAAGCACTCTATTCGCTGCGTTACCTAGCTTTCTTGTGGGACCACAAGCCGAAAAGAATATTGCTTGAGTGGGATAGAGGAGGGGAAAGTAGATATCTCAGTCAAGTTCAAGCCACCAGGTTAATTACTTATGTTATTAGAATCCTCCCTGGTGGCTAAATGTAGGCTATGGAGGTCCACCAAGGTTCTCCTTCTTTTTCAGAACTAATCCTGGGGGGAAGCTAGATGGTGCAGTGGATAGAGCACCAGCCTTGAAGTTAGGAGGACCTGAGTTCAAATCTGACCTCAGACGCTTACTAGCTGTATGATCTTGGGCAAGTCACTTAAAACTGATTGCCTGCCCCTCTCCGTGAAAAGATAATTGATCCTGTGGCTCAGCTAGGTAGGGAAAGGAGGAGGGATAGACTCAGGAAAGAAGGTGATATACAAACAAAAGTCATCAGTAGACATTTTTAAAAATAATCCTCATTTGTAACAAACTTGAGGCATTTTGCAGATCAGTGCTACAGATGTCTTTTATTTAGCTTCTTTACAGCAGAAATCCTGTGCCCCTAATCAGGAAATACCCTTCCGCTTTAAAGTCAGTGGCCCCCTGGGGAATTGTGTGGAGGAGTAGAAGGGTGTCATAGGAATATTTCCTCTTTAGTTGAACTAAAACCATCTGGGAGAATTGGAAAAGAAGAACGGAAAACTACAGCCCTGGAAAGGAAGCAGGGCAGTGGGAAAGAAAAAGAGGAGAAGAAAGGGGGTGCAAAGTCACCAGGAAGAGAGGTGGGTCATAGAACTTCCCGGAGCCTTTGGCCTGGGGGAGCAGACTGGCTGGGGAAGATGGCAGCCAACTGTGCCTCACACAGTGGGCCTTCCCCCGTCACCACCACTGTTCTCAGAGAGGCTGCTGGGGATGAGCCCACCCTTTTTATTTATTTTCACAAAACGCTAGCTCCTTCTTCCAGGATCGCGCCAACAGCAAGAAGCACAAGGGAAAGGATGAAAAGAAATTATACAAATCTCCAAGTCGGGATTGGAAAGAAAAAACATTTGTAGAACAATTACCTCCTGAACATACAGCCTCCACCTTTGAACCAGTGGATCCGCTAATCCAAGAGAAATATAATCAGCGGCTTTACATTGAGGTGAGGCTGGCAGAGGCAGGCAGGAACTCCTCTCCCTGGCCTCTGCCTCTCCGTGCCATGTCCTCTTCCTGTGTGGCCTTTTTTCTTTACCGTTCCCACTGCCTTTCCAAGGTCTGCTTTCTCATGATCATCCCATTTCTTGGGAGACCACCATCATAAAGTTGGTTGAATTTCTCTAGAAAGTGAGGGTTTTTAAAGCACGAGTGCATGGCTTATTCGATAGAACCTTTTTTTTTCTAACTGGAAAATCAGGAAGTGAGCTAGGACCTCTCCTACTCCCCAACTCCTCCAGGTCAGTTAGATGTGATCTTCTTTGGAGATGGGGGTAAAGACTAGATTCAGGTAGATTCAGCAGGCATTTGTCAAGTATCCACTATGTACAAAGCTCTGTGCCATGCTCTAGGGATAAAAAAGCCAACAACACAAAACAGAGCTTGCATTTTGTCGGGCAGAGGTGTAGGGGGGAAACACGTGTACGTAGAAAATTAAATACAAAAAACATGCGCAAAGCTATTTCTGGCACAGGGTAGAGTGGGGAGCAGGTTTACTATGAAGGGCAGTTTGCTAACAATAGAAAGCAGGTTCCAGAGGGCACAATGGAAGGACAGGGTAGAGTGGGATGGAGGCACGGGAGAGATGGGGGCTGACATGGGAGCTGGGGAGTGGCAATGAGGGAAGGGGAGCTTTAGCCTTAGGGAGCCTACATCTCAGAACTGTTGGGATTCTGAATGAAGCTTGTGAGATCCAGGCAGAGGCTGGTGGCATCCTAGGGCTTGGCTGTTTACAGAGGCATGTTTGTGGTATTTGCCGTACCGTCCTCAACCAATTCAGCTCTACCTCTTGGACTACTCCATTTGTTGAATAGATTATCTCTTTAGTCTTAGGAGAGGCTTGAGAAGGTCTTGGATCCTGGATCCTGAACTGGTGACTGCTATTGAGAAGCTGAGTTAAGTCCCTGGCCCTGCTTCTTGATCAAGGGAGATTTTTTTTTTTGGTGAGACAATTGGGGTTAAGTGACTTGCACAGGGTCACACAGCTAGTAAGTGTCAAGTGTCTGGTCTGAGGCTTGATTTGAACTCAGGTCCTCCTGACTGTAGGGCCAGTGCTCTATCCACTGAACCACCTAGCTGCCCCCAAGGCAGATCTTTCAACCAGTTTTTGGATTTCATGGGGATGCCAAGTGACCCTCAGGGAAAAAGATTAGCAAGAAAGGCATGATACAAGCTGAGCATCAGTCAAGGATCCTCAGTGGGTAGTGCTAGGTCAACCTAGAGGTCACTGGTAAGTCTGGGGAGACCTTTAATGTCAATGGGCTTTGATGTGTGTTCTCCTTGTTAAGTAAAGGGTAGTCCTCAGGTAACCTGACCTGAAAAAATGAGTGTGCCTAGTGTTAGCATGGTTATGGGGCAATAAGAGTGTGTGTGTGTGTCTGTGTGTGTGTGTGTGTGTGGAGAGAGAGAGAAGAGGGGGAGGAAGGGGTAAAGAGAGAAGGGGGAGAGAGAGAAGAGAAAGAGAGAAAGGAAGAGAGAGATGGAAAACAAGAAGGGAGAGAGAGAAGAGAAGAGAAAGAAAGAAAAAGAAAAAGGAAGAGAAAAATATAAAACATTCCAGCCAGGCACCTAAGTGGCACTGGGCATAAAGTGCTGAGTCTGGAATCAGGAAGGCCTGAGTTCAAATGTAGTCTCAGATACTAACTAGCTGTGTGACCCTGACTGGACAAGTTACTTAAGTCTTGTCTGCCTCAGTTTCCTTATCTGTAAAATGAGGCTAATAATAACACACCTAACTCGCTGAGTTGTCAGGAGAATTAAATGAGATAATATGTGTAAAGTGCTTAGCACAGCACCTAGCACGTAGTAGGTGCTTAATAAATGCATATTCCCTTCCTTTGTTTCTCCTTTTATAGCCTTTCGCTCTGTAGCCCCACTTTTGGAAAAATACCCCAAGGAAATTACCTGAGGGGAAAAAGCAATAATTGGTACAAAGATGTTCATCATAATGCTGTCTGCAACAATGATAAATAGGGAATAAACATTTGTCCAACAATAAAGGGACAATTGAGCCAACAGAGGGAACCGAGGTCTCTCTGACCAAGTCTAATCCCCTGTCTACTGTGCCTTTCATGTGCATGTGTATGTGTATTTGTGTGTGTGCGTGCACATGCATGTACAGAGAAATGTTCATATGTTTAGAATATTAATTAAATTGGTATGAGTGGGTCCTCTCTCCATACATGAAAATGTGTATATGCACCTGTTAGTTTATATGTGTGTGATGCATTTAAAGGTAATGCTATATTGAAATAAATTAGAGAAAATTTAAATTCTAAACTAAGCATGAAACTTTAAAATAAGTGAAAATGGCAAAATACAAAACAATAATACACAGAATATTGCAACGCCATAAAAATTTACCTTCCTTAACAAAGAACAGAAGAGGATTTGGATGGATGGGAATAGAATTCATTAGGTTTTTGTTATCGTTGATTTAATATGGAACAAGCCAAGCTTGTGGTATTTTGTTAAAAACAAACAAACCAACTCAAAAAGGGTCTTTTCACTTCCTCGATTCCTCCTGGGGTGGCTGTCCCTCCTCTTCTCAGCACTATTTATGTCCCTTTCATTGGTGGCTTATGGGCTCCCGGGGAGAGGCTTTGATATGCTCTGCTCTGTCTTTCAGGTATATGGGCTGCTGGACTCCTTAGTGACTGATATGATGCTGCTGTTTGATGAGCTTAAGACCTGAACGGCAACCCAACAGGAAACTCTGGAGTCTCTTGAACCTTTCTCTTTCTGCCTGACTCTGTCTCTGAGCAGCCTTCAGGGAAATAAAAATAAATGTGTAGGTTTCCACAACTCCCACTGCATCTGCGCATCTCTCTAGATCTTGGAGGACTCAGGTCATTGGCAGGGTCCTTCCACATCTTCCACCACACTCAGATCTCCCTGGGCATCAGCTGGTACTGCCTTCCAGCCCAGGGCATCCTACGGCAAGAGGGGAATGATGGAGCAGGAGGAAATGACCTCGGGGTGACAAGTAGAAAAACTAGTTGGTAGGGAACCGATTGGGACATTGATGGAGGTGACTTGAGAAGGAGTCACACACCCCTGTTTGGTCTCTTCTATTCTGTACCCTTCCTTCAGGCTTCCCAGGCTCATGCATCTCGAGGCTGGCTTTGTGAAGTTCCTCCTCTGCATCTTGTTGTCAAAAGCCAGCATCCGGGATGTCTGGGCAATGGAACATGGCAGATGGATCAAAAGTTACATTTACCTCACCTGACTGTCTGCTTTGAGGCTGTTCTCCATCAGTTTTGTGTGTGTGTGTAAAATGGGGAAAGGGTATCTTTGTTAAGGCATGTGATTAGTCCATCCTAATTAGGATAATTGGAACTGCAAACCATTTGGGGTAAATCATCCTAACCCATTCTCCTCAAACCCCAGGACCGTTTGCAGGCTTTGGTTGTCATCTTTCTAGCTGTCCCTTTGTTCAAATTCCATATCAGATACTTCCTAGCTATATGTCCCCAGCCAAGTCACTTAACCTCTCTGTGCCTCAGTTTCCTCAGCTGTAACAGGGGGATAATAATATCACCTACCTCTCAAGGTTGTTGTGGAGAATCAAACCAATTGGCGTATGTAAAGTGCATTGTAAATCTTGAAGTGCTATCTATATTAATGTTAACCATTGTTATTATTATTATTATGATACGATATAATATGGAGTCCTAAATTCAAATCCCCTTCCCCACTTACCTAGTTTCTCTGAATTTTAATTTTTCTCTGTATCAGATTTTATACATAATTTGTGTTCTGTCCCTCAAAAGGAAGAGATGAAATGTGAGTATTACTTAGAGTCCTTTGACAGAAAGGCGCTGTGTGATCCTCAAGCATCTATTGTAATTATTATTATCAGTAGTAGTAATGATGGTAATGATCATGATGTCCTGGGCCTTGCTCCATGACATGTGAGCTGAAGTAGCAGCAGTGGTCCTAAGCGGCTTTGGACATTAGGTAGAGGTTTTGTGCTCAGACCGTGAGTCTTGTTTAGTGCAGGGGCAGGACATAGGCAGGGAGAAGAGGAGAAATTATGACCTTCGTTCCAGGCTTCTGACTTCTCACAACCTTTAGTCACATGTGGTTCATGGTGACAGTTTCATGAAGCGTTACCGCTGTCTGTCTTTTACAGATGTGAAAGTCAAGGTTGGGGCTGATAGGGATAAAGACTGGACCTATGATTTTATTTCATATAGGGAACTTCCAGGTAAGGAAGTTCCTTCTACCACTGCTAGTCGGCACCTTCTCTGCAACTCTAAGACTATAGTCTCAGAGAACTGAACTCTCTACAATGATAAGGTGGTTGTTGTTCAGTCGTGTCCAACTCTTTGTGAACCTGTTTGGGGTTTTCTTGGCAGAGATACTGGAATGGTTTGCCATTTCCTTCTCCAGCTCATTTTATAGATAAGAAAACTGAGGCAAACAGGGTTAAGTGACTTGCCCAGGGCCACACAGCTAGTAAGTGTCTGAGGTCAGATTTGTACTCAGGAAGATGAGTCTCCCTGATTCCAGGCCTGGCACTCTTATCTACTGTGCTACCCAGCTGCCTGAATATATAGTTGCAATTCTGAGGTAGAACTTCAACCCAGGTCTCTCTATCCACTAGGCCATGAGCCTCTTTACCAAGCTCAGACAGCAAAACCTGGGGTCATAACTTGCAGCTCTGTCACTAGTAATACAAATTAGAGGCAGCTGGGTGGAGAAGGACCTGAGTTCAAATCCTACCTCAGACACTTACAAGCTATGTGACCCTGGGCAAATCACTTCAGCCTCAATTTCCTCAGCTGTAAAATGAGGATGATAGTAGCCTCTACTTCCCTTCTTTCCCTCTTCCCTTCCTTCCTTCCTTCCTCCCTCCCTTCCTTCCTCCCTCCCTTCCTTCCTGCCTCCCTTCCTTCTTTCTTTCCTCCCTTCCTTCCTGCCTCCCTTCCTTCTTTCTTTCCTCCCTTCCTCCCTTCCTTCCTCCCTCCCTTCCCTCCTCCCTTCCTTCCTTCTTTCCATCCTCCCTTCCTTCCTCCCTCCCTTCCTTCCTCCCTCCCTTCCTCCCTTCCTTCCTTCTTTCCATCCTCCCTTCCTTCCTCCCTTCTTTCTTTCCTCCCCTCCCTCCCTTGTTCCTTTCCTCCTTTCTTACTTTCTTCCCTCCCTCCTTCCTTCCATCTGTAAAGTAAGGATAATAATAGCACCTACCCACCAGAGTGGCTTTGTGGCTAAAAGGTTAATATTTGTAAAGTTCTTTGCCAACCTTAAAGTGCTGTATAGATGGTAGCCAGCTGTTACCGAAGACCAAAACAGGAGGTGATGTGACATGGAAAATTGTCTGGCAGAATGTAAGCTCCTTGAGGGTAGGGACCGAGTCATTTTTGTCTATTCCTGGGGCCTACCATTGTGCCATAAGCACTTAGTAGGTGCTTAATAAATGTTCATTGAATTTAACTGGCCCCTGGACTTCCTAAATTCCTTTGTCTTCCATGCCAGGTAGGTCTCTTTTAAAATATTAGGTCAGATTCAAAGGGTGCTCTTTAAGTTTTCTTAGGGACACAGAATCTTAGCTCCTCTGTGTCAGCCGAGGATCGAAGACAGGCAGCAGGAGCTTAGCATCAAAGTGCCTGAGTGTAGTCTTGTCGCCTTGCCAGGTTTGTGATCCATTTTTTCTCCCATACCAGCAGAGCTGGCCAGCCAAAAGGGGTCTGTGTTTACATTTCCTTCAGCCACTTTGCCTAGTGGAGTGGCAAGCAAAAGGTTAATGTCTACCAACAGTGGGCCAACAATTAAGTCGTGCCCAGGTCTGTGCTGCTCTTTGGGACAGCAGGCTCTCAGAGAGCGTCGTGGCGCCTTGTGGGCAGGAAGGGGTTAATGAGCCCTGCTGATTCCTCTTGTGTCCTGTTACTGCTGAGGCAGACCTGCCCAGCCAGCTGAGCAACTTTCTCACCGGGTGCAGGAGGCAGAGCTGCTCTTGGGACCCCTGTTCACTTTCTGGTATGGAGGGATCTGCCCCTTCTGGGCAGCGTGGGGTGCTGGAGGGCAGTATTGGTTGGATCTGAAGACACTGGGGCTGTCCTGTTCCCAACCTGCTGGGACTGGCAGGTCACTGCAGAGCCTGGTCTCTGGCTCCTGGGCTGAGCTAAGCCTCCCAATGCTGCCGCTGCCGCCACCCTTGCTGCTGCTCGTAGAAGGAGGCTGCACCAAAAGTAAGTGTTGCTGTGTGTCCCTTTGGAGGGTTCGGAGGAGAGGGAGAGGTCTGGGAGAGATGCCCCTAAGCCCAGACCTGAGCCCCTGGTGTTAACCTTCCCACAAATGGGTAAGGGGAAGGCAGGCTATAAACACGTTTCAGACTGTAGCTAGTCCTTCCTAACCTGGCACTGCTGGGGCTTGGGGCTCAGGGCCAAAATCCCAAGATGGAGTGACTGAGGCAGGAGGCTGGCTACGAGGGAATCCCATCACCAGAAGCCCCAGTGCTTTGGGTACGGCTCAGAAGCTTCTTCAAGTTGCTTGGTTCACATTCTGCTCACCCAGCCCCTAATAATGTGTTCCTAAGACACTCAAGCAGCAGAGCCTCCCCATCCCTCCTCCTAGGGTGTAGAAACCTAATCAGAGCTGTGACCTCTCTTACCCCCCATCACATCATTTTCACTGATCTGCCATTAGCTGAGCCTGGTACTCCGTAGGTGCTTAATTAATACTGATTGATTAATTGATTGATTCATGGTCAAACTGAGAAAGCACTCATAGGGATCTGGGAGGCCAAAAGGCCTAATCCTGAATGTGTGGCTCAGACGGGCCTAGGCCACACACTTCAAAAGGCTCAAGGTCAACCTGAAACAGTGGGGTGGGTTGTTTTTTTGTTGTGTGGTGTTTTTGTTTTTTTTGTTTTGCTTTTTTTTTTTTCATTCTTATCTCCCCTGCCCCCACTCAGGCTCTTCCTGGTTACCTTCTGACCTTGGGGAGATTTTGATAGAATCCCTGTTGCCCTGGGGGAGTGAGGAATGATAGCCTACCCCCCAAAACCAGTCTCATTTTTCCTTCCAGTTCTTGGACAGCAGGGGGAGAAATCCAGTATGTTTTGTCTCTTACCTGCCCATCTCCATCCATGTCTCCTCTCCTCTGGACACTTCCCCACCCTACCCCAATACATCCCTGGCCATCTCCCATTCTGCTAGTGGCTTGTGCATGCCCCATTCTCACCCTGTACCCTGTACTCCTTCTCCCACTCTCGTGCCCTCCTCCACCCCATCTATGCCAAGAAGCCTGGGTGCTGGGTTGTGTCCTCTCCACCTGACAAGCCCTGGCTCAAGGTCACTGCAGTAATTCCATACAAGACTGGCTGGTGCTGCTGCTGCCGCCTTATCAGCTGCCTGGTTTCTATTTCACTCCCCTTTATTCCCGGGCATATTGTGTTCGATAAAACTCTTTGCTTTTAACACTACTGGCAGCACTCCCAGCCTTCTTCTCCCTCCCTCCTCCCTCCATCTCTCTGTCTCATTTTTTTCTCTCTGCTGCACTGGCATCCTTTCTTCCCCTATAATACGGACCCCTTTAAACTTCTCAGAAGTTAAAGAATATGAAGAATGCACCCAGGTATCCTTCCACCTAAGTTCCCTTCCTCTCCCCCAGTAGAGATTGATGGAGACAGTATCTCTTTCATATACACACTGCCCCCATCTTCTGGGTAGGGCTTCTGCTTTGGGGGGAACCTGTGAAAGATCTAGCTGGCCTCTCAGGCCAGCTTTCTCCACCTGAGGTTGGGCAGGCATCATATTGGCATTTCCTGCGCTACACTGGGAGAAAGAAAAGTCCTCTAAGTCCAGTCTGGGCTTGCTCCCTCCCCATGCATGGCACAGTGCCTGGGGCAAGAGGGTGAGGGTGGCCCTGCCACAGGCTGGGCTCCTTTGTGGAGTTATGATGCCCAACTGGCTTGACTGGTTTTCATCGATGGCCCTCAGCAGTTGCGTGTATTTTGGGGGCGGGTTTTAGTATAAAATTTTTTCCCATATTTATTCCACCATCCCATCCGCCCAGCTGGGAAGTGAGGACAGGCTGCTTCTGAGTCACCCACAGTTGGGGGAGGGAGAGAATAGGACAAGTTGTAGCAGCTGAGCTTCCCCTCAGAAGCCATCCCCCCTGCTTCCCTCCCCAAGGACACAGCTCTTGCTCCAACAGCCCAGTGTCTATCAACCCCTGTCATTAACTGGTCGGAGTCAGGAAGAGGTGGATGTGAACTCAGTGGGATTCTCCTGGAACCTCAAGGTCAGGTCTGGGTATCCCAGGGAACTGTGCAGGAGGCTGGAGAGAGGGAGAAGGCAAGAGTGGAGATGGTGGGAGTCGGGGGTGAGGAAGCAGGCATAGAGGGGGGTCAGTGCTGGGGAAAACCCAGGCAGATCCTGGAGTTGCCTGCCTTCTGGACCAGTAGGAAGGCTGCTGGGGGACCAGCCTGACTATAATCAGGAATGTTTTCATGATGATGTGGTTGAGATAGGAGGCTGAGCTCAACCTTTTGGAGCTTGAGGAGATCCTGTGGGAAGGGTGCCTATTAACCATCAGGGCCCCAGAATAACCTCCTTGGGGTGATCCCTACTCCTGCTTTGGGAGCCACAGTGGAGGTGTCCCAGCCAGAGTGAGTGAGTGAATGAGTATGTGTGTGTGTGTGTGTGTGTGTGTGTTGGAAGAAGGGTGAGGAGGAGATTATCCACATTTTATAATGGAAGGGGCTAGATTTGAAATTTGAGGACCTGGGTTTGAATCCCAACTCTCTATATTACTTTGGCAAATTATCTTCCCCCCTCCCCCTGTGGGCCTCATTTTCTTTATCTGTTAAATCAAGGGGTGGGGTGGTTTGGACCAGATGACCTCTAAAGTCCTACCCAGCTCTAAATCCTGTGAGAATAGTTTCCTCTCGGTTCTAATGCCAAGAGGACCACATCGGGATGTGACTGGGGCTAGAGTTCTATGTTCTCTTGATTGGATGCAGGCTACCCTCTCTCAATCTAGTACTTTGGGAATGCATAAAATAAAATACACGGGGTTACAAATATTAGTGAAAATGAAGATGTGATTTTTTTCCCCCACCAAATGCATGGACTCCAGGTTAAGAACCCTCAGACTGGAGGACCAAGTGTATCCGAGATTATTCATCAACAAATATCAGGGTTTAGTTAGAAAACTTGTTTAGCACTTACCTGTATGACCTTGGGCACGTCATTTTGCTTCTCAGGACGGCCATGTCCATCTGTAAAATGAGACGTTAGACTCGATGACATCTAAGGTCCCTTCCAGCCCTATCGTCTGTGATCCTCCACTTATTTTCTAGTGTGAGAGAGGTAGTGAGGTATAGAAGGTGCAATGACCTGGAGGTTAAGAGACCTCAGCTTCAGTGCCAGCTCTGTCACCAACTAGCTGGGTGACCTTGGCCAAGCTCCTTCCCCTTTCTGGGCCTCAGTTTCTTCATCTTTAAAATGAACAGGTTGGACTAGGTCCCTTCTGACCCTAATGATCTATGACTATGAAGGGTTTACTTTGAGCCCAGCCCTATACAAAGACCAAAAAGGAAAACCAATGGCACCGTCCCTGCTTTCAAGGAGATGACAGTATCATGGGGCTACAGGGTGGGGTGGGGAGTGGGGGACGACTAGACCAAGACAATGAAGCAACCAGAGAATAATTACATGCTGACCTGTCTAGGTGCCCAAGATAAGGACTGAAGGAGTTCAGAGAAGGGAGAGGTCAATGGGAGTTGAGGTTGTCAGGGGAGGCTTCGTGGAATGAGATTTGAGCTGGATCTTGGAAGATGACCGGGATTTAGAAAAAGGAAGAGAAGGAGGGAGGGACTTGGGGGGGTAAGGGTGGGAGGGCTCTGGAATGCGAACTGTTTCCAAATTAAGTACTCCCTTTGTGTTGAGGGAAAAAAAGAATCAATAATCAACCATTACATTTAGCTAGCTCTGTTGTAGTTGAAGGAATACAGTAATTGAAGCCAGAAACCTGGGCTCAAGTTACTGGACAGCTAGGTGGCGCAGTGGATAGAGCACTGGCTCTGGAGTCAGACAGACCTGAGTTCAGATTCTGCCTCAGACACTTGTTAGCTTTGTGACCCTGAGCAAGTCACTTAACTCCTATTGCCTCTCCCCCCATCCAAAAAAAAAAAAAGTAGTTGTAGATGAAAACTCACCAGGGGCCTGGGAT
>NW_020954575.1:14987201-15020864 GCF_900497805.2 Vombatus ursinus | reverse complement strand
TATTCTTCCTAGTTGTGCCCCATTTCTCTGCTGTGAGGGAGGAGGTGTTTCATTCCTGAATTTTTATTGATTTTCCATTTACTCAGAATGTATCTCCCTTTTAGTGATCTTTTCATTTATGCAGGGCTCTTTTCT
The DNA here is from genome assembly GCF_900497805.2 of Vombatus ursinus. NCBI lineage: Eukaryota > Metazoa > Chordata > Mammalia > Diprotodontia > Vombatidae > Vombatus > Vombatus ursinus. The sequence goes on along the minus strand of NW_020954575.1, from coordinate 15,020,729 downwards.
GAAAGCTATTTCAGAGCCTGCTCGGGGTGGGGGATAGGGGATCGGGGAAGAGAAGGGTGGTGGTGGTGGTGGGGTGGTGGTGGTGGTGGGGTGGTGGTGGTGGTGTGTGTGTGTGTAATGTAGGAGTGAGCAGGGGTAGGCATGGAGAAAAATATGGTTTCTCCTCTCAGGGATCCCCATGATCAGGAATGTTGGAAGCGAGCAAAGCTTTCATTGGCCTTCCCAAATGTCTTTCTTGGCTTATTGTTTGGAAAGGGAGTGAGGGTTGCTGAAGGGTGCTTCACTTTATGAGTAGTCTTTCTAGTTAACTCACTTGCTTATTTAATAAATATTTCTGCTGAAGAGTTTCCCTTCCCTGGTTTCCTGGAGGCCTTGATAGGAGAAGGATACTCTGGTAATACGTTTAACATGGTATCAGGACTCTAGCTCCAAGGCAGCTGGACTGTCATTCCCTTGCCTTCCTTGCCCATGGCCAACGACAGCCCGAATGAATTTTGACCTTGTTGGCCTATGTTTGACCTTTCTTGGCTGAAGCCCTGTGTCCTATGGGTTTGGATGCCGTGGTGGTGGTTGTGGGTGATGGTTTGCTACATGGCCCCTTTTTATATCAGCAGAGCAGCTGTAGGCCTGGTGAGGTGGAGGTGGAGGTTGGGGAGGGGGACCCAGAAAATGCAAAGTTGATTGGGGTCCGTATCCCTGTCTGTGACTTTGATGTCCAAAAAGTTGAGGGGTAGATAGTGAGAAGAGTAGAGGTAGTGAGTAAAGAGGAAGGGACCATGGGGCCGAGATTGGGGAGGGGGTTGGCCGTGTCCCGGGCGTCGGGCGCCTCGCTGGTGGTGACGCAGACACCGCAGACGGCTTGGAAGGAGAATCGAGACCCCGAGCCAGCCGCAGTCCCGCAGTCCCCGGGTGCCAGGCGGCAGAGAAGGTGGAAGGGGGAGGGGTCAGGCGGGGCTGGCAAGCATAGCTGGGGAAAGGAGGAGGAAGCGGAGCGGAGGGCAGGGAAGTAGAATGAGCCTCTGCTGGACCCTGGGCCTCTCATCCAGACGCTGCCGGGTCTAGGTTGAGTGGGAGAACCTAGGGGCGCACCATCGGGAAAAAAAGGGAAGGGGGAGGGGGAACGTCGGATCGGGACAATCGAGACAAGCAATGATTGGGCTCGGGAAGGAAACGGGACAGCGCCACAGACCCAAAATCAACACCGCCCTAGTTAGAGACGGAAGCCTCTGCTTCTACTGGAATATCAATTCAATTATGAATGGGGACAGAAGTCTGGCACCCCGCGCCGCAGTCGGTCGGCTCCTCAGTGCTCTCCCCTCCTTGTCCCTATTCTCTCGATGCCTCCCCAACCTGTCTCTTTCGCACCCCCTCAATCCTGTCCCCTTAGGGCAGCCCTCCAGCTTGGTTCCCAGTTCCTCTCCTAAATTCCTCCTGGCTTTTTTGGGGTAGTCTTACCCTAAATCAGGGATTATCAATCTAGGTTCCATGGGTAGATTTCAGGGGTTCCGAGAACTTGGACGGGGGGGAAATTACATCTTCAATAGAATTGGTTTCCTTTGTTATCTTATGCATTTTATTTTATGCTTTTAAAAACATCCCTCTGTGCAGGGATCTGAAGGCTCCATCAGACTGCCACAGGGGTCCATGCCACTAGGAAGGTTGGGATCCTCTGCCCTAAATCTGATGCCCTCACATCACTCCTTCCTGTATCATTCCAACTCCAGTATGTGTCTTGATGCCCGACTTCCCTTCCTGCTTTCTCCTCCCCATACCCTACCCACTCCACCTACTCCCCCCGCCCCATCCTGTCCCTATTCGGTTCTCAAGGCTTCGGTCTCTTTAGGATAAGAGGAACTAGATGCCTCCTCCCTCCTTTAGGGAGCTGGGGCGGGGGGGGGGGGGGCGCGGTGCACTGCGCCGAGGTATAAGGAGTAGAAGGATGGGGGAAGGGCAAACACGGAATCAGGCCTGACTGGTAACGGAGGCTTGTGCTCAGTGGCTGTGCCAGCGGGTGGGAAAGAGAGTGTGATGCGGGCGGTGGGTGTGTTGTGTCTGGGTGCATGTGCCCTCGTGGGTGAATGTACACACATCCAGAACTCTGCCAGGTTGTCATGACCCCGTGGGCACCCACTCCCTAAGTGCCAGGAAGAGGTTATCCTACTTTACCTGGGGGTGGAAAGGGGGTGTTTCCTGCGTTTCCCTCCTTGTAGGTCGTGAGACTTCGAGGGCAGAGCAGGAGACTCCTGCAGGGACCCGTGAGCCTCCCAAATGCTTCCCCTTCTTTTCTTCCTATGTGTTTTTCCTCCTCCACATTCTCCTCCCCTGGCCTTGAGGAGGACTTATGGCCTTCCACCTTCCTGACTTGGTCCCCAGTACTACTGGGTTATGTAGAAGCCAGTGCAGTGATATGAGAGGCTAGTTTCAATGTAATGAGTACCTAAATAAATAGTTTTTGCATAAGTGAAGGAATGAACAAATGAAGTGAGGATGGGGGGGGGCAGGTCCTTTGGACTGGGTCCTATTGGTGATGACCATTTTCCTCTACTAAAATGAACATGCATGGCATTGCATAAGAGAATATGCAAGTAGGAGGAGAGATTTCAAGTAGATGTGCAGAAGGACTTCTGTACCTCTGAGGAATGGAATGACAGAGTTTGGGTGCAACACCTCCCCTCCCTCAATCTCATTAAGAAATGAAAGGAAGAACCATTAATGGAGGCAGTGGCCTGACCTAAGTGACTTCCTTTCCATCCTGAATGACAAAGGAGTTTCTCCTGAGGCTGCAGTGCCAGGCCTCTCACTAGAGCCCTGACACTGTACCAACACCTGGCTGCTGAAGTGCAAACAGGGGCAGAGGTGGGAAGGAGTCCCTTGGGCAGGCCAGGCAGAGCAGCTGCATGACTCCTCAAGCTTAGAATTGAAAAGGTTTCAGCAAGTAGAAAGCAGGAAGATCTCTGGGTAGGTCCTAACAGCAGCAGCTACAGTTTCATCATAGTCACTGCAGCATAAATGGCCCCTGCCATCTGGCCCCTGGAGCTTAAGCAGCCCTACTTAAGACAAGGTGAGAAAGGAAGTGAAAAGGAGTAGTAGGGAGAGACCCAGGAATGGGGGCTACAGAGAATGATTGGGAAACACTCACACAGGGAGAGGCAAAGGCACAAAATGAATGAGAACCACACGTGGAGAAGCATACACACACACAGATACTGACAGACAGAAATGCAGGCACAAACACACAGGTCCAAAGAAACAGAGAAAAAATGGATATTTGCAATAGATACTAGGAAAGACAAAGAAAAACAGAGAGAAGACAGACTCAGAGCTGGAAACTGGGGAACACTTGTTTTTTTAAACTGTGGTCTACAGTCTATTTTTTGTTCATGGATATCTGAAATCTAAGTAAGAAAGGACCTTACCCTCCTCGGGAGGCAACAGAATGTAGTAGAAAGAACACTGACTCTGGAGTCACTCTGTTACTAGCTAGGTAATCTTGGGCGAGATATATCACCTCTGGGGTCTCAGTTTCCTCATCTGTAAAATAAATGGGTTGGACTACATGGTTCCTAAGGTTCCTTCTAGCTCTAAATCTTTTGTCCTATTAGTTTGGGGGGAGGAAAGAGAGAGAATAGCTCTGAGGGAGAGGAAGTAGATAGAGTATTTCAGCTGCTTTATTGTGAAGCAGCTTGGTATAAGTGGGAAAAAGCACCAAATTTCAGGTTGGAGGACTGGGGTTTGAATTGTCTCTGTGACCAAGGGCAGGCCATATCACCTTTCTAAGTCTCAATTTCCTCACTGATAAACTGAGGGAGTTAGATTAGCCTCTTTATAGAGATAATTCCTCTGATCCTATGCTTTCTGTAATAGGGTACCATATAATCTTGGCCCCAGGAAAAGAAGCCAGTCCCCTTGGGTCTCCTCTTCCCTCCCCTATGCCCAAGAATTTCCTTTTATCTTGGTTTTTTTTGTCCCAGTCGAAGTCCACACATTCATTCCCTATCATTATAAAGTACCCAGCCCATCCACCCTGTTCTTTCTACCCTTGCTTTGACATGCTATTGAAGAACTGCTATTCCTTCCATCCCCTTCTCTGTCCCCATGACCTAAACCCTCCCCTTGTTAGATTGCTTTATCCAAGCCTGGCCCTGCCTGCATTCCTCCCTTCCCAGGCTCCCCTCGTCTTTCCCCTTGACTCTCTGGGAATCAGTGACACTGTCAAGTCAGTCAGTCAACAAGCATTTATTAAGTGCTTTGCTATGTGCCCTGGCCCTGGCAAAATAAAGGCAAAAACATGATCCCTGCCTTCAAGTAGCTCACATTCTAATGGGGGAAGACAACTTGCATGTATCTGCACATAAAAGATATGTTGGTATCGAAACAGTGAAAATGGAAAGTATTTTCTGAGGAGAGTTGCTCGGTGAGGGGTGGAGGGAGAACTGAGAAAGATGTCTTGTAAAAGGCGGGATTTGAGTTTGGAAGTAAGCCAAGATATAAAATGAGAAAGGAAAGCCTTCCTGGCAGAGGAGACAGCCAGCAAAGAGAAAGAGAGTCAAGGAGTGCGTGTGCGTGAGGAGCTTAGGAGTTGAGTGTCCATTCTGTGCACTCAGGCAGCTTACCTTCTACCTGGGGTAACCACATGTACATAAATGAACAGGTACCCAATGAATACAAGGCAATGTCCTGAGAAGGCAGGGCCTATACAGATCTTTGGGTAACTGGACCCCTGGGGCATTGGGTAGGAGGAAAAGGGGGAATGGGCAGATGGAGAGGAAGGGACTGTCAGAGTAACTGCTGCTATAGGAATGAATAGCAGCCATCACCAGCAGAGGCTATAAGCAATGAAGAGAGAGTGATGATATTTGGGGCCTGAATTTTTTCTTTTCTCCTGGACTCTGCTCCCCCTTTTCTAAGCCCATTTGTCTGGTGTCTGGGCTAGGGTGAGGGGAAGTCTGGTGAAAGGCAAAGAACAGAGCTGAGGGTCTAGGAAATACTTTGCCTTCCTCACCTTGATTCTATTTCTGTCTCGGCTACTTGGGGCAGGGGCCTAGCTCTGGTCCTGGAACAGAGACAAGTATGACTTGAGGAGGGGAAACATGGCTGGGTGAGCTCAAGCCCATACTTCTCCAGGGCTGCAGGGTTCCTTAGGTGGAAACCAGATGGATGGGCAGGCAGACAGGTGGCAGACAGGCAAACAGATGGACAGGAAGCCTGGTGGACAGATAAGCCGACATAGCCCCAGACCACTCAACCTCATCTCTCAGAGATGATCAGTGTCACTGCCAGACACATGTCGGGACAGAGTTTCTATTTATAAGTGAATGAGATTGGCTGTTCTAAGAGGGGAAGGGCCCCTAGGAGGGGAATGAGGAGCCGGGGGAAGAGGGTGATGATTAGTCTAGGCCCTAGGTTGGCAGGCAGGAGAGTAGGGGGATGGTGGGAGAGGACAGGCCCTGAAGGGGATGCAGTGCCCAGACTTTCGATGGCATTAGAAAAGTGGGAGGAGGGGACTGCTTTTAATGGGTTGGGTACCATCTGAATGAGTATTCTTGTTCAGCTATGGACTCTCTGACTTCAGAATGTGCCCAGGTGTAATGAATGCCCATGGCCTCTCCCTAGAAGGCTCATCTGGTTCAGGCTACACTAACTCCCCTCTCCCCACTAACTGAAGGGTTATCTTCTTGGTAGTTGGGAGATCAGTGGGAAGAGGGGAACATGGGCAGAGAAAGAAGGGTGTTGGGGTCTTAGCTCCAACAGAGTTCACACATGAGTAAGGAATGATGAGTAGGGGATGATTTGGGGATCAAGGGAGAAGGAATGGGAATTGATGACAATACAGAAGGGGTCTTGTACTTAGTGAGGACAGAAGTATAGTATTCCATGCCAACATCCATTGCCAAATCTATACTCCTGATATCTGGGTCCCATCATGCCATACCATTGTCCTGGTGCTAGTTCAAACCTTTCTCACCTCATGCCTGAACTATAGCTAATCTATTCTGCACAGCACTACTAGCTTGCTCTCCTCTAAACATCAATTGGGTCATGTCATTCTCCTATTAAAAAATCTTTAATAACTCCCCATCACCTAAAGAATTCCAAATTCCTAAGCCTGCCATTCAAGGCCCTTCACAATCTGACCCCAGTTTACCTTTTAAGCCTTATCTCCTACTCCTCTCACTAGACCTAGGACATTATGACCCAGGGCCACATCCTCCCTTATAACTCCTTTGCTCCTGGAAGTACCACGTGTTACCTATTCATCTGTGAACTCTATTGGAGCTGAGAACCCAACATTCTTCTTTCTCCACCTATGTTCTCCTCTCACCACCTGTCTCCAGGAAGCTAGTGAAGTCCTTGGTTAGTGAGGGGAAGGGAGTTGGTATATACAGAACCATATGGGATTCTAGAGAAAGCCCTGGGAGAAACCACAAGGATTCATTATACCTGGCTATATCCTCTCGCCCCAGACCACAGAGTTTTCTATCTCCCCTAAACTCCTGGCATGTTTTTTTCCTAATAATGACCAGTATTTATATGATGCTTTATGGTGTGAAAGGCAGTTTACATATGTAATCTCATTTGATCCTCACAACTCTGTGAGATGGTACTGTTATTAACCCCATTCTGCAGATGAAAAAAACTGAGGTCAAGAATAATAAGTGACTTGCCCAGGATCACACAGCTATTAAGTGTCTGAGGCAGAATTCTAACTCAGATACTCAATCCACTATGCCACTTAACTGCCAAATTAATATACTTGATATCCCCCTGCAGGCCTACACTGGGCCAGGAATGCCCTCCCCTTTAATCTAAGTTCTTCTCTTGTTCAAGAGACAGTTCAAGTGTTCCTTCCTCTCTTGCCTTCTCTTTCTTTCCTCCTCTGAATTCCTAGAATGAATTATTTATGCCATTCATCTGGCATTTACTTTGCATTATTTATTTATCCTTTGAATGTACTTGTCTCATCTCCCTAACTTACTTGTAAGCTCCCTGAGGGCAAGAACTCACACAACATTGTTTCTCCAGCGACTTGTACACAGTAGGTATTCTAAGTGTTTGTTGATGGTTGTTGTTATTGTAGTTCAGTCATTTTTTTAGTCATGTCTGACTTTACATAACTCCATTTGGGGTTTTCTTGGCAGAAATATTGGAGTGGTTTGCCATTTCCTTCTCCAGCTCATTTTACAGATGAGGAAACTGAGGCAAACAGGGTTAAGTGACTTGCCCAGGGTCACAAGGCTAGTAAGTATGTGAGGCCAGATTTGAACTCAGGGAGATGAGTCTTTCTGACTCCTGGTCTGGCACTCTGTTCACCTCAACACCTCATTGCTTCGTTCATTTGTTGATGATGGCAAAGGCCAAAGCAGGTATTACCACTATGAAAAGTTTGAGACTGTAGGGCCCTTCTTATGTGTCCCCTGGTGGAATCAGGAAGACATGGGTTTGGATCCTGCCTCTGATCCTTACTGGATGTGTGACCCTGCACCAGTCACTTCATTTCCCTTAGCCACAGTTTTCTCATCTGCAAAATGGAGATGATGATACTTGCAGCATCTGCTTCACAGGATTATTATGAGGAAAGCATTTTGTAAGTCTTGAAGGACACTGACAGATTGCATAGTGGATAGAAAATGGGCCTCCAAATCAGAAAGGTCTGGGTTAAGTTCTTCTTCTGAAGCATACTGTTGTATGACTTTAGGCAAGGGCCCCATACAGCTTTCTCAGACTATAAATTGCAGAGAAGGTGAAATCTACTTTGACAAAGGGAGTTCCCTCACCCTGGAGTTCCCATACCAATGAAATCACAAGTCCAGTATCCATCTCTGACCTAAAGGATGATCCGAATAGGAGTTGTTGTCCTGGGTGGGCATGGAGGAATTTGTTTCTTACCTTCATGCCTACTTCTATCACATAAATACTGAGGCTTAGGCACATGGGGGTGAGAGAAGTTGAAGTGCTCATTGCCCATGACCAGGAAAAGAAGAGAACTGAGCACCTTTTCTAGAGACCATCCCCAAGTCCATAATTTTCAAGTTCCATCTATCTAGAGCTTTGGCATCTGGGAATAGACAAAGGCTGATAACAGAAACAACAGCCCTAATAACAGTGGAAAGGGTCACTGAGGGAAGATTGTGCCCAGAACTGTGCTAACCTTCCTGGAGGCAAGGGAAAAGAGCCCTGCCTTCTTGCCAGGTCCCTACTTGTCAGAAAGGTGGGTAGAGAGAAGAGTTTTGGAAAGATGAAAGGGATAGTTTCAGGGGAGCTATGGCCACTGCACTCCTCTCTCCCTCCCCTTTCCTCACACCCGGTACAGCTGGGTTGCTATATTTTGTGCTTTGTGCCCTGGATTTGCCTTTTCAGAACTTTCCCAGGCTCATATTTACAGCCCTGCCTCTCCAGAGGTGGGGTGATTCCTTCATTTGTACCTGAGTAGAGACCGAGGCCTAGAGAGCTGTTCCAAGTCTGTTCAGTGTGTCATAGGTTCACAACCTGAACACTGACTTACAGAGGTCCCTCTAGTAGACAGAATGTTGGACTTAGGTTCAGGAAGACCTGAGTTCAAATTCTATCTCAGATACTAGCTGTGGGATTCTGGACCAGTCACTTGACCTTTATGGCCTCAGTTTCCTCAAATTTATAAAAAGGGGGGAGGGGTTTGCACTCAATGGCCTCTAAGGACCCTTCCACTTCTCAATCTATGATCCTATAATCTTTTGTGCAAGGTGAGACAGAAGGTCACTTGCACAATGATGGCTAGCAGAACCGTAACCAGCAATTGCTGCATCCAGGTCAAAGATGGGGGGGGATCACTCAGGGGACCTACCTGGGACACCACATGTTTTCCTCTCAGTTAAAGGCCTGGCCACTGCTTGAGGATATGAAGTGGGGGGAAGGGGGGAGCTGGCCTCAAGGAAAAGGAAATGAACCTTGGGATGGATGGCCCATGGCTGCAGAAACCAGATGGGCCAAGGAGAAAGGGCACCCTTGGATAATGCTATTGGTGATCTCTAAAACTTCCCACCCTCAGACAAAGTTTCCATTCCCACCCTAGTTACAGTTCTCCTGGCTGGATGTGTCTCCATGCTTTGAGGCCACTTGATATCTGGGGGCTCAAACTACTCTTGTTCCTCACTCTGGAAAAGAAGGAACAGTATATGCTTCCTTGGGGAAATATCATGGCCCTCTGGGAGAAGAGTCCTGCCAGGAGGAGTCCTGTTACTATATCACCAAGATATGACTTTTTGATGTGTATATAAGTACAGATACTCATTCCCAGGATGGGAAGTGGAAAAACTGGAGAAAAACGGCTTGAAAAAGGAGGTGTGCGTGTGTGTGTGTGTGTGTGTGTGTGTGTGTGTGTGTGTGTGTGTTCATGCATTTACACTGCAGGAAGATGGTTAAAAGGAGACAAAAGTGGAGCAGGCCAGGAGACCACTTTGCTGGAAATTTGTCTGAGGAGCTGAGCTAGAGGAGAGAACAGTATCCTCTTTCTGATACAATAATACCTTCCTTCCTCGTATTGCCCTAAAGCCTTCAGTCCCATGGCTCTGACAAGCCATCAAAATTCTCACTCTCATCCTGACCCTCCTCTAACTAAGAGACCAATTTACTGTTTAACTAGGTCAGGTTAATGCTGCTCCCACCCCTACTATGTGGAGCATTGAAAGCAGCCAAGATATGGCTGATATAACTGCCCCTTTGCCTCAGCTATCCCCAAGTCCTAGAAGAGAGCTAATTCTCCTCCAAGCAGCTGGTGTTCTTTGCCCACCTTCCAGGCTGACTTTGGTTGTTGAGGGTTTCTCTTCACCCCCCCACCCCTTCCTTACCCCAAAGAACCCAGGTTGGATACTGCTCTAAGAGCTGGGGATGTTTCTCCTTCTGAGTAATCTTCGATGATCAAGGAAAAATAAACCGAGCTACCAAAATACCTCTCTCAGCTGCCCTTCCCCCCAGTGCTATAATCAGGGTGGGGGAAAAGACCCTTTCAGGATGGAGGTTGGAAGAGGCCTAGCATGAAGGACTCTAGGATTGTCCTACCCACTGCTACCTTCCTACAGGCTGGATACACAGGCAGTAATCATTTTGTTGTATCTGGTAGTGCCCAGAGTTGGACATGAGCTCTCTCTATTTTGGAGAGGGTCAGATCTGGCACCTGGGGAGACAGGTGGCCAGATCTGCAGCACAGTGCTTGGACGGGCACCTGATTAGATAAACAAAAACTGGTATTTATATAACAACTTTAAGGTTTGCAAAGTATTTTACATACAATATCTCATTTGATCCTCCCAATAATTCTATAAGGTCGATAACCATAGTACTTGGTGCTATGTATGTGAAAGTATTCCCATTTCATAGATGAGGAGAAGTGAATTAACTTGACCATGCATAATTACATAATTAATGGTAGGGACAGGATTCAAACCCAGGTCTCCCTGACTCTAGATCCAGCCCTTTATGAAGTAAGGATGGAATGGCTAATTCAGATTTTTTTAAAAGGCAATTGGGGTTAAATGACTTGCCCAGGGTCACACAGCTAGTAAGTATCTGAGGCCAGATCTGAACCCAGGTCCTCCTGACTCCAGGGCCAGCACTCTATCCACTACATCACCTAGTTGCTCCATGATTTAGATTTGGTGACTGCACATTTTCAGTAGTGGTTGGCTCAGTGGAGATTCTGGCTGGTTAAAGTGACCAGTTACATGGGTCACTGGTCAGAAAGGAGAGATATTGAGATAAATGACTTTTTAGTGGTTGTGTGATGTCTTGGAGTTGAGAAAACACCTGGGTTTGAAGCCTGCTTCTGTTGTTTTCTGTCTGTGTGACTGGACAAGTTGCTTTACCTTTCTAAGCCTCAATTTCCTCATCTGTAAAATGGGGGTAATAATATCTTTAGTAGCTAATTCAAAGAGTCGTTGAGAGGATCAAAAAAGATAATACAAGTGAGGTGAATTGAAAACCTTAATGCACTCTGCAACCTTAAAATACTATATAGGTATCAGCTATTATTACTATGAGGTGATTGGTGTTTAACTGGTCAGATGATGGAACTGGGAAGTTTATCAGTTGTTTACTGGTTAGATGGGGTGGCCATATAGACAGAATGACTGATTTATTAGGTAGGCAGATAGATGGGATTGGACGTAAGTTCCTCTAATGAGATGGAAGTTCTTATTCCCCATGAATGTGAAGGACAGTGTTTCCTCTTTTTTTTTTACATATTTGGCAACTGAGGCACAGAGAGGAATTGTAAGTGACATACTCAGGTTCACCCAGTAAGTAAGTAGGTTTTAGGGGCAAAGAACAGGACATAGGTGTCCAGACTTTCAGTCTCAGGCCTGTGCCTTCCTATACCATCCCCTTCCTCCACCATCCCCTTCCTCTTTTTGCTGGGAGGAAGTGTATGTGTGACTGTCTATGGGTGAGTGTTTGGAAAGAGGAAAATGTGGTCTGCAGTTGGCCAAGAAAACCCTGCCAAATCCACATAGTAATTGTAGACCACGTGTGAGTCTGGGTGTTCGCGCAAGCGTGGATGCTCCAGGAGGCATGATGCTGAGTGCAAATCCACAGAGATTATTCTTTGACTTCTAAATAGCATCAAAATAGCTCTGCCCTGGGCCCATTGCTGCAGCACCCCGGAAAGCCAGAACTCTGGGGTCAATACGTGGGGATGGGCCCTACACAGCCTGGCACAAGAATCCACATGGAGGAAGGTCTAAGATGGGGTCTGGCCCTCAGTGAGTCAGAAGCAGGTGTGTGGAGATGGGGCAAACATAGAAGTGGAAGATGGGGAATATAAACTGGCCCATCTCTGAGATGGCTTTCTTAGTCTGTGTGAGGGTGCTCCCAGAACCCTTGAGGGGGATATTGTATTCCCCCACCCCTACCAATCTCAAGACTCTGGAAATGGGGATATCGCCTTTTTTTTGCTGACTTTAATCACAGCCAAAGATAGCAAATATGGAACTTTAACATTGTTTGTTCGTTTTAATTAATTTATTTTGATTTATCAATAATCACTTCCATAAGCTTTTGAGTTTAAAATTTTTTTCCTCCTTCCTCCCCACCATCCTCCCCAAGACGGCGCACAATCTGATATAGGCTATGCATTTACATTCATATTAAATATATTTTCACATTAGTGATGTTGTAAGTAAAAATTAAAACCAATAGGAGGAACCATCAGAAAGAAGAAAAATCATTTGTTTGTTTTTGAGGTAATCGAAGGAATAAGTGACTTGCCCAGGATCATATAGCTAGTAAGTTCCTGAGCCAGATTTGAACTCAGGTGTTCCTGACTCCTGGGCTGCTGCTCTATCCACTGTGCTACCTAGCTGCCCTGGGAACTGTAAAGCTCTTCAATGAAGTTTTCCTGACTCCTTTTTTATTTTGATTATTTGGGAGGGGGGACACTGTGGAACACCAGACCTCTGATTTCATTGTAATTAGGAACTCCCAGCTCTGCCGTGTATAATGTTAAAGAGTTGTCTAGGCACTGAAAGGTTAACTAACATGTTAGTTATATATACAGCCAGTATATATCAGAGACTTAATTTGAGCCCTGGTCTTCCTGACTCAGAAGCCATCTCTTTATCCACTATACCAGGAGGCGTCCTAACAATCCTTGAGTTAAGACTCAGAGGAGGTTTGGAGAGGAAGGCTAACTCAGAGGAGATGTGATGAGGAGACTCAAGTCCTCAGAGAGACCTTGGTGGAGACTGCTTCCTTATCCATATCATTTTGGAGAAGTCAGCTCCCCTCTGTGGGCCTTGTTACTAGCAAGTCACTTTACTTCACTGGGCCCCGTTTCCTCATCTGCAAAGGGAGATGACAGTCTCAAATCTATGCTGTGACATCCCCTGATCCTATCCCCCAATTTTCTGTCCCCCACCTCTGCCACCTCTAGCCTGAGGAGCTCACCAATGCCCTGGAGATCAGCAACATTGTCTTCACCAGCCTCTTTGCCTTGGAGATGCTGCTGAAGCTGCTGGTGTATGGCCCCTTCGGCTACATAAAGAACCCTTACAACATTTTCGATGGAGTCATCGTGGTCATTAGGTAAGTTCTGCCTTCTCCCGACGGGCCTCCTGAGCAGAGGCCAGAGGACTCAGAGAGGGAAAAGATTGGCTTAGGAGGAAGCTAGGGGCCTGGAGTTAGCTGTACTCCTTCCTTTCCACCAGATGCGAGGCAGGATGATTTAATAGACAGATCACACTTCCCACAGCACTGGAAGTCAGGAAATTGGGGTTCTAGTGCCTACTTTGCCTGGCTTTGTGACCTTGGGCAAGTCACTTCATTTCCATCTATACAATGACATGGTTGGAATTAGATGATCAATACTCCATCTGGGACTATTTTATATTCTTCTCCCACAAGTCTTATGATTTACTTTTTCTGGAGGGAATGTCAGAGGGCTGCCACGTACCAGACATCAATAATAGCTTCCTTTTCACTTCTGTCTTGTGCTTTCCCACTTTCTTAGACATCCCATGTTTCTCTGTTTCTCTCCATTACCACCTACAGTCCTGTATTTGATCAACTAGAATTTATTAAGCACCTACTATGTGTCAGTCAGGTACTGTGCCAAGTGCTAGAAATACAGAGAAAGGCAAAAAACCAAAACAAAACAAAAAACAATCCTTGTTCTCAAAGAATTCACAATTTAATGGAGGGGAGACAACATGTAAAAAACTATGTACAAATAATTCAGAGACAGGATAAATTGAGGGTAATTTCAGAGGGAAGGCACCAAGCATAGGGAGAACCATGAAAGGCTTCTTGCAGAAGCTGGGATGTTAGCTGAGACTTGAAGGAAGCCAGAAAGCTAGAAGGGGGATAGCATTCCAGTCAATGTATGTCCTAGAACATCGCTGCTCCTTAGCTCCATCATACCCCTTTCTGCCATCTTCCCTCCATTCTAAGCCCCTCTGCCCATCCTATTCATTTGGTGAGGGGAGACAGATGCAGGAGTAGCTGGCTTTGGATACAAGTACTGGAGAGAGGGAGCAGCCCATTTTGTAAATTGCTTGAAACCCTTGTGGGTGCTCCCAGGAACTCAGTTTGGGGTTTCCAAATCATTGCTCTATCCCAATCCAGGCTTGGGGCCAGGAGAGACAGCTTTATTACTTTTTTCTGGTTGGCTTTAGCTTTTATTAGAGGAGAACAAAGCAAATATTTCATAACCTGATGCTGTTCCATAGGCTCGATGGGGAGGAGGGTAGGGGGTTAGGAGGGGCAGGAGGAGTCCTGTGGGCTGCAGTAATGGGGCCTCTGTCTGGGAGAAGAATGGGAATAATCATAGGCATAGGGCTGTTCTTTGGAATACCACCATTCCTGAAGCAGTTTGAAGTCCACAAGGTGAAGTAGAGAGTATCTCAGTGCCTCAATTTCTGTGGGCTTCTGTGGATATTAATCCCCTCTCCCCACTGTGGATCAGAGGGAGCCCCACTATGGAGGGATAGAATGCTTCTATCCCCATCCTAGGAGATGGGGAGTATGGGAGGAAATGGAGGACAGATTAAAGATTAGTGGAGGGAGATAGGGGGAGGATAGAAACTGGGGTGACTGTTCATCTCCATAGTTCTGATCCAGTCACATCTCCAGATTAGGGTCCACCCAGGCTTGCTACTCAGGGCCTAACACTTTGCCTTCCTCCCCTTATTGCCTGCCTCATCCTTGTTCCAACTTCCCTGCCTCTCACACAGTGTGTGGGAGATCGTGGGCCAACAAGGTGGAGGTCTGTCTGTACTTCGGACCTTCCGGCTGATGAGGGTGCTGAAACTGGTGCGTTTCCTGCCTGCTCTGCAGCGACAGTTGGTGGTGCTCATGAAGACCATGGACAACGTGGCTACTTTCTGCATGCTACTTATGCTGTTCATCTTCATCTTCAGGTGAGGAGGGGGTCAGGTGGGACCTGACTCTTCTGTGCAGGGTTCCAAGCCAAGGTAATGTAATTGACCTTTAAAAAAAATTTTTTTTTTCAATTAACAAGCATTTATTTTTCTCTACCTAGCAACCCTGCTCCCTGCTCTGAGAAAGAAAAAAATAAAAACAAAACGCTTGTAACAAATATGCACAGTCAAGCAAAACAAATTCCCACATAGGCCGTATCTAAAAATGTATCTCATTCTGCATGCTGAGCCTATCACCTCTCTGTTAGGAGTTGGGTAGCATGCCTCATCATCTCTTCTCTGGAATTGTGGTCATTGTGCTAATCAGAGTTCTTTTTTTTTTTTTTTAACAAAGTAACTGACCTTTTGGAAGCACCTCAAAAAGGGGCTTGGACCTTCAGTATTTTCCAGTTCTCTCTAAACCAGAGAAATTCTTCACCTTCTTTGTACCATGGGTCCCTTTGGCAATCTGGTGAAGCTTTTAAATATATAAAATACCTAGGATTACAAAGGAAGCTAATTATATTGAAATAGTTGTCTCTATGTATTTTCAAAAGCTCACATATCCCAGGTTAAGAATCTTAGCTCTAAGCTCTGAGGGTTGAAGAATAGGGACGTGAGGCATCCCAGATTCTCAGGGACAGGACTGGGTATCAAAAGGGAACGGTGGGGAGGCCTTGCATTAGCTTTTCTCTGTGGGAGCTGGCCGAGTTATTCCCTTGCTTTACACATCCCCTAAAGGAGAACTGGATGGAAGAGAAGCCAGCCACAGCCGACATCTGGCATGGTTGCTGGCCCAGGGATTCTGTCGCTGGGGAGCAGGGATGCCTGACTTGACTCAGCCCAACTGAGGGTAGTAGAGTTCAGCATATGGGCTCCCACTGGGAAGCTGCATGGGGGGAGGGGGAGGAGGCACAGAGGGGGTTCCAAGCATCCGCTTTTCTCCACCAATATGCCAGGTCACAGACTCTTTCCTCTCCACATCTTCCTTCCTTACTTGACTTTTTTTTTTTCTCTCCGCATCATTCACACCTTCAAGCTTTGGGTCAAATAACAGCACTATGGGTGGTTTGCTCTCAGGTCAAGTTTGAAACCCCTGAAAGCTTAGAGAGTGCTAGAAAGGGAGCTTGCCTACCCACAGGCACCTCTACCCCTGGTTCTGTGCCTAAAGGCTTTTTTGGGGAGCCCAAAAAATATCAGGCTATGGTCTAAGGAGAGGGGAAGGGAACACGAAGCTGGAGTTGTGCTTATATCCGATATTTTTGCTATTTGGACTATGGTAGGCAACCTAGAGTCAAGCAGAGTTTCCCCACTGTATCCCCCCCACCACCGCCCAAACTGAAGGGTAGAGTGTTGGAGAAATCTGCTCTCTGGGGCTGGGAAAAAGTGAGTTTAAGGATGTACCTGGTGTAACCAAAGAGGACCTGAGCTGAAGAGGATAAAGCAACAGAATAGGGTTCCCCACCCCCGGCAGGGGAAGAGATGGGGAGCAGGAAACAGAGTGCTTTACCCTACCTCCCCTCTTTTATGTTTAGCATCCTGGGCATGCATCTCTTTGGCTGCAAGTTTGCATCTGAGAGAGATGGGGACACACTGCCTGATCGGAAGAACTTTGATTCTTTGCTTTGGGCCATTGTCACAGTCTTCCAGGTATATGGGTCAATGGGACCTTCAGGGTGGGTCCTCATTCTAAGATCCCAAGGGTGGATGGGGAGGAGAGGTTTCGGAAGGCTGCTGGACTTGGAAGCCAGAAGCACAGATGTTTACTAGCTGTGTGACTCAGGGCAAGTCAAATAACCTCTCTTGGCCTCAGTTTCCTCATCTGTAAAATGGGGCTAATAATAGCACCTACGTCCCAGGGTTGTTGTGAGGATCAGGTGAGACCACCTATGTATAGAGCAAACCCCAAAGTTCTCTAGAAATACTAACTATTGTCATTTTTATTCCCTAACCTCTGATCCCCACTGCAGATCCTAACTCAAGAGGATTGGAACAAGGTCCTCTATAATGGCATGGCTTCAACGTCCTCCTGGGCAGCTCTCTACTTCATTGCACTGATGACTTTCGGCAACTACGTCCTCTTCAATCTACTTGTGGCTATCCTGGTTGAGGGCTTCCAGACCGAGGTAACCCCCCTGGACACTGTCACCCTGTCCCCTTGAGAACAAAATGATCCTTCACTAGAAATACCATCCTTTAGAATGAAGCTTGATCCAGCAACCTTGTTCTACTGGGCTCAGCTTCCAGACCAAAATAACTCTGCTCTAGGGTTCTCTTCTGGATGGATGTAATCCAATGGGATTCTTCTTCCTGGTTCTCTTATCCCTTCCAAACAGAAGTCACCTCTCTCTCCCTTAGCGACCCCCCTTCACTCCACAGCTAGAACTAAATCACCCCTCTATAAAGCACAGCACCCCTACATTCCCACTTTCAGACCCAAGCAATCCCCAGGCAATGCTCCCCCTTCTGGACAAAAGTGGCTCCTTCCCCACCCCACCCCCAGTAACAGAGGACACTGAGCTCTTGGACAAAGTGGGTTAGGGGAGATTAGAAGAAGGTTTTGAGGAAGGGTGTGTGGGGACAGGACTGGAGGGTTCCTGGAAGCATCTTATCCTGAGTCATTCTGGAGAAATGTTGGGGGGTGGGGGTGGTGTGTGGCATTTCAGTTGTTAGAGGATGGAGTAGAATTGGACACCTCCCTATCAAGCCAGTTAGTCACTTCCCAGGATGAGAAAATAAAAGTTGAGTTGGAAATAGATGATCTCTCAGGGACCTTCCAGCTCTATCCATCCACGGTCTTAGGCCATTACCCTTGCCACTCCTCAGGCCCCCTTCTTCTGAGGGCAAACAGTTTAGGTTACATGTTTCCCTCCCCCGAACGACCTATTTTCTTTGGGGAAATCGTGTGGGGTGAAGATGGACAACGAACAACACAAAATCTTGATCTAGAGGGTCCGACCATCCCCTGGGGCAAAAAAGGGGTTCATCGGCCACCTTTCAATCCTATCCCTCCTCTCCAACAGTGCCTCAGAGACCATGGCCTCGGGGTTGGGGCGATGCAGACACACTGAGAAATGAGCCCAGTTAGCAACCTCTAAAATGAAAATGAGACGTCTATTTCCAGATCACGCCCACGCCTCCGTTTGTCACAGGCCCCGCCATCGATTAATATTGATTATCATTGATCCTGCCTTAGCTGAGCCCCGGCGGTCTGGTCCAGTGTCTTTCCGAAGGCCCCCTCCGCAAGGCCACGCCCCCGCCCTCATTTCTCTTTTTCTGCCTCGGTCTTCCTTCCCCCCCCCCCATGCTCCTTCTTCGGGGTCCCGCTGGGCGCCTGGAAAAACCTCCTGGTTGGGCGTTGAAAAGCTGTCGAGCCAATTCTTTCCCGGTGACCGGGATGGAAACTCCCGCTGCGGCCCTGGCTATAAATACCCGGCGGGGTGGGAGGGGATGGTAGAGATGAGTGTGGGGGGGAGCATCTATTTTCCTTCTGGGTTCCCAGAACCTTGGGGAGGCCGATTCCCAGCAGGCGGGGATTGGGGACAGAGAAGGGATAAGCTGGGCCTGGCCAAGGCCGGCGTCTGGGAGGAGGCTGCGTCTGCTGCGTTCCAGCGCAGCCTTGGGCATTCAATCTGTAGCTATCCATTTATCTTCCCCATCTCTCTGGCCCAAAAGAACGGCTGCGGGTGTGTATGTGGGGGGGGGGGGGGGGGTAGAGAGGGGGGAGAGAAAGGAGAGCGTCCAGAGGAGGAGACTGGCCGTGAGCCAAAGCTTCTTCAGGTAGTTAGAAGCCTTGCAGTGGCGCTCCCAACCCCGGAGGGGCAATAACTGCTTCGAGAAAGGAAGGTTGAGGGGGATTTTCTGTTTGGCTCCTTGGGCGGGAAAGGGTTAACGCCCTTGTCCCCTAGTGCACGAACTTTGCATTTGGTAGGCACTATATACCTTTTTTAAAAATTGACTTGGATTGAATTCATGCCGCCATTCCTCCCTCTTTAGGCTCGCCGTTACAAGCACAGAGTGCCTGGAGTTTCTCCTTCCCAGGCTGTGGGGGGTGGCTAGAAAGGGGAATGGGACACTTCCATATTCAAAGTCCGGGGCCCGGGCAGCCCCTTCCCGGCTTCTGAACCGGAGATCCAGATAGCACCAGGGGCCTAGAGTTTCCCCGGAGAACCTCCCCACCTAACGAAGAGAAAATGGAAAACTGGCCTGCTCTCTCCTATCTCCCTCGCTCTCTCAAGGGCTGTTTTCTGAATATCCTTCTTTCCAAGTTTACAACCCAGATGTACCCTTCTGTGGTCTGTGCCGGTCACTGACTCCTTGGTGCATCTTCCCCACTGCCACCCCCGCAGAAGAGGTCTCTCCCCCTCCCCCGCCCCTATTGTCCCTTTCAGCAAACACCTTGTTAATTTGAGTGCAGCTGTGCTGGGCTCCTGGTTGCTAAGCAGCAGCAGAGTCTGCGAGAGGACAGAGCCGGCTGGGGCTCCTCATACCCTAGGGTGGGGTGACCCTAGTCCTGTTGGGTGGATGGTGGGCTGTTCTAGATCTTGAGCTTGCCTTGGTGATGGTGGTTGGAGCGGGAGTGGGGGGTCTACAGCCTGTGCCCTACTCCAGCACGGGGGCTGGGGGGGTGCTGGGGGGGGAGCGATGGAGGAGGGTAGGAGGAATAGCCATCTAAACTATCTCAGTTAGCTAGGCCAGCCCAGGAGGCTGCCTTGGTATATACTGGCTCTGCCAATGTAACCCTCCTTAGGAGAGTCCTGTCTGGCAGAGAAAAAAGGAGAGGGTATCCTACAACGGGGATCTTCTAGATTCTATGGTCTAGAATTTGGAAGTCTTGGTTTTCTCTAGCCAGCAATGTCTAGACTGTCCCCTTCAGAGAAAGACTTTGCACCAAGATCTTGGTGGTGTTTTAGTGATGTTCTCCCCCCCACCCCCCCTCCCCCATTACAGGAGTCTTAGATCCCATCCTATTTACTGTTCCTATGGATTAAGTAAATTCACAGGTTGCAGGTTCACATGATGGGAGGAATTAAGAGCAAATCTCCCCTTCCCACTATAGTGTTTGGGACCCGCCTTATGCTTGGACAGTGGAATATCCATTCCCCAAAGTTGAGACTAAGATTCAGGATTAGGTGGTATAGTGGAAAGAGTTCCGAACAGATATGAAAAACCTGAGTTCAGATCCTACTTCTGATGCTTACTACCTGGGCCTCTGTAAAATGAAGGGTTCTTAACTTTTTTTTTTGTCAGCAACTGCTTTGGTGGTCTAGGAAAGCCTATGGAGGCCTTTCTCACAATTATTTTACATGCATAAAATAAATTACAAAGGAAACCAATTATATTGAAATATGGTTATCAAAATAACCCCAGGTTAAAAACTCCTGAATTATGACCTCTGAGGTCCCAGTCCAGCCCACATCCTTTTCAAATTCTGAGGTTTGGGTCTAGAGGCCTCTCTTAGGGTCAGGGGCATCTATATATCTTCAGCCCCCTTCCTCCCTGCTTTGTTTGGCATCTTCTTTATGTGAACATTAAAGGTTAAATAATATCAGTGAGGCTAGGATGTCATTGATCTCAGTTCTGATTCTCCTTCATAAGGAAATGGTGGGGCAGCTAGGTGGTGCTATGGATACAGCACTGACCCTGGAATCAGGAGGATCTGAGTTCAAATCTACCCTGAGGTACTTACTAGCTGTGTGACCCTGGGCAAGGTGCTTAACCCCAATTGCTTCCAAAAAAGAAGAAAATAGTTTTTAGATCCCAAGTTTCCATTAAAAAAAAAAAGCCAAACATTAGCAGCAGAGATCTGAGAACGTATTTCCCAACCACCATTTTGGTGGATTAAGTTAGAAATAGCTTTCCTGAATGCAGAGGGAGGGAAGTATTCTAGTTTCTTCTACCTTCTGTGTACAGGGTGAGCTTCAGCTGAACAAATTTCTCTCTGCATCTCAGTACTAGGTGTTACTCCTATACGTAGGTTCATTAAATTCTCAGGCTGAAGGCCTGTTATGAAACTATTATTTGCTATGAAAGGATGGTATTACCATGTCATATTGTCACATTCCCTCTCAAAGGGGTCACTTTTAGAGACCTTTCATTTGAAGGAACTTAAAGGGTGTGAGACAAGAGGCCTCTTCTTTGTCTTTCTGCCCCTTAGCCCAGTTTATGCCAAACCTCCCCCACTACACACACACACACACACACACACACACACACACCCCTTTCCCAACTCCCTTGCCTACAAGGGGACTCAGGAGACATAAGTCCTGGTCCTGGCTCTGTCCCTATTGGTGGGACCTTGGGACCTCTGTTTTCTCATCTGTAAAGTGAAGGGGTTTGACTAGATCAGGGGTGGGGGAACTGAGGCCTGGAGGCCACTCAAGTGTGGCTCTTTGACTGAATTCAAACTTCATGGAACAAATCCCCTTAATAAAAGGATTTGTTCCATAAAACTTGCACTCATTCAAAAGGCCGCACCCAAAGACCTTCTGTGAAGGTCCTCATTTTATGTATGAGGACACTGAGAACCAAGGAGAAGCGGTAACCCTGGGATTTTAACCAATGAGATGATTTCTTTAAGTTCCTTCTACATCTGACATCCTGTAATTCTACTTTGACCACTATCTTCCTATCTTTTTTGCCCCTGCCTCATTGGTCTATACTTCTGTTCCTGCCCCTCACCTTCATGGCTTTACCTCTCACTCCTTCATTTTCCTTTTAACCCAGAAATCTCAGGGGGCTTTCATCTTGAACCCCAATATGATCCCATTTTGCTTTTCCCTACCACACACCCCATTTAAACCATGCCCCAGAGCATCTCTTGTTTTTCACTGTGCTGGAGGTGATTTTCCCTCCTTACTATCCATTCTCAATTCGGATATTTGAAAGCCTGTGCAACTATGACCAGTGCCCACCCTGCCTCCCCCCCTCTCCCTGTAGGAAATCAGCAAACGGGAAGATGCAGGTGGACAGTTAAGCTGTATTCAGCTGCCTGTCGACTCGTTAGGGGTAGGTAACAGTTCGGCATGATCTCTCCCCTTCTGTCTGACCTATACCAGCCCTGTGCTTCCCTCCCACTGCCATCCCTCCCGTTTTGGTGTTCCTCTGGTCCTTCACTCTTGCCTGCATTGGTGATTGTGGTTACCTTGGTGGTTTCTGTGGATGTCGTGAAGCTAACTTTGATTTTAAGTCCCTTCCCTCTTGACAAGCTCAAAGAGGAAACTCTCCTTGCTAGGATCCTTCTTGGCTCTGGCTCCTTGATGGGGGAAAAAGCTCCCCACCCATCCTCACCATATTGTGAAGGAAGTGACTTAGAATCAAGTATATATTTATATGTGCGTGTGTGAGATAATACTGAACCATTCAGGTCTTAGATGATAAAGGACTCCCAGCCTCATGGCCCCTCACATATCTCTCCCTTCTCCCTTTATTCTTTTCCCCGGCTTTTGGCTTTATAGGGTTCCTCCTGTAAGCTGCTTAGATTGGGGAAGGGCCACTTGAGGAGATGGGGAAGCTTCTGCCAGAACCATACCCAAATTTTAATACTACCGAAATACTATGAGTATTAAGTGTTTCATTTCAGTTTTAATTCAAGCCCTTTTTGCATCTAGAAAAGCAAATAGGGAACAGAGAATTTCCTGTTCCATGGTCTCCCCTTAGGCCTATCGCCCCACTGCAGCCATGGTGGTCCCTAGGGGCTTCAAGGTGCAGGGAATGAAATTAGGGGCTTAAGGAGAGAGAGAGGAAGAATATTAAACCAGGATCCTTAGTAGGCTCTGGCTCCTGGAGCAGCACCCCAGAGCTCCCACTTGATAATTAAAGGCCTTGTTAGGGATGTAAACTGAGTTAATGAAAATGTTCCCCTGAGATGCCAATTAAGCAATATTTATATCCTTATCAAAAGTAGCAATCAAGAATTTTTTTTTAATAACTTAAGGACGAGTGAGCAATTACTGGGAAACCTACTGACCTGTTAAGAAGGGAAAAAAGGCCATCCCAGAGATGAGAAGAGGGATTGAGACAGAAAGGGGGCAAGAAAGGCTGAAAGAAAGCCAGGGGCAGGCTGGATCTCAGGGATGTAGGGGCCTGAAGTGAAATAGAAAAAAAGAAACTACTTGGGGCAGGGACTACCTGCTATGTAGGGGCTGAATGTCCCTCAAGGATCTCACCCAGGCTTTGTTTGGGCAGAGGGAATAGGGAGCCCTGGAGGGGAGGGCTGAAGAAGCCCAAGTGGCCAGTTAATGAGGCTCCGTCTGCCACTTCAGAGTTCCAGCTTGTGCACCTCCAAATCCCACTCCCATTCAAGCACAATCCAGTTCACCCACCTGAGTCACTGGGAGCTGAGTTCCCAACTGATCCAGTTCTGTTTGTGGCCATCGGAGTTAGAAACGTTTTCCTGTGATTTGTGGCTGGTTGGGGTCAGAGGAGTCCATGCAATTCTGGCTCAGGCTGGCCCCAGGGGAGCCTGACTTTGTGAGCACAGGGTCTCTTGGTGTGAACAGATGCAGGTGCATGGCTCATGTTGTGATCAATAGTTCCTGTGGTGTGTATGTGTGTAATCCTGGGTGCTCCCTGCGGTGTTGAAAAGCCCCAGAGTCCTGACTCCCCCCTCCTCTACCTCTCCCTAGGGAGATGCCACGAAGTCTGAGTCGGAGACAGATTTCTTCTCACCAAGTGTGGATGGGAAGGGGGACAGGAAGAAGCACTTGGCCTGTGAGTAGCCCCTGCTTCTGGGCTGAGGAACAAGAGGGAGAGATGTGGACCCTCTGGTGGTTCAAGAGGTAACTGGGATCTTTGTTCTTCTCTCCCCACCCCTTCTCCAGTGATGTCCCTGGGAGAGCACCCAGAACTGAGGAGGAGTCTTCTGCCACCCCTCATCATCCATACCGCTGCCACACCCATGCCTTTGCCCAAGAGTGTTGGGTTAGGGGAGGCTTCAGGCCCTGCTTCTCGAAGACAAAGTGGCAGTGGCTCCAACGACCCCAATATGGCCCATGAGATGAAGTCACCGGTAGGGCTGTGTTTGTATTTGGGGTGGGGCAAGGGGCTGGAGGTGTGATGTTGGAAGGAAGATGGAGACAGAAAAGGGAGGGTCATGGAAGTCCAGTGTCTGTGGTAGGTGACCAGAGGGAGGAAATGACTAGAAAAGGTTTGGGGGGAGCCTGGAGCCCTGGTGGAGAAAATGGGAAGAGAGTGGTAGAGATTGACGTGAAGGGACAGCAGGAGGAATACATGAACGAATGAATGAATGAAGGAATGAATGAAAATTTATTGAAGGCTTTCTATGTGCCAAGCATTATGTTAGATATACAAAAACAAGACTCTGCCCTCCAAAAAATCACATTCTAGTGGGATAAACAACACATCTAGGGGAAAAGGCAATAAGAGGAGAGAGGAGAAGATTGGGAATGGAGCGAAAACGGGACTTCTATTTAGTCAGTTTTAAGAGAAAGCGATGCTGCCTAGACAATCCCCAGGGCACTTCACACAGTGAAGACAATAGAGTTCAGGTCTAATCCTCTTCATTTTTGCAACAGTGTGAATTACCTTTCCCTCTCAGTTCATCTATTAAGTGATTACAGTGTGCAAAGCCCTAGGCATTGAGGAGGTACAGAATTTGGGTCAGACATGGCCCCTGCCTTAGGGAAACTTGCAGTCTAGATATAAAACATACACAGACTGAGCAGAAGAGACAGGGCCCAGATTAAGTGGACTGGGCAGTGGACTCGACATGAGGAAGACCAGAGCTAAAATCTTGCCTCAGACATTTATTAGCTCTGGGACTCGGGGCATCACTTCAACTATCCGGGCCACCGTTTCCTCATCTGAAAAAGGAGGAGGCTGGACCAAATAAACTTTAAGGTTCCTTCCAGTTCTAAATCTGACCCCATGATTTACAGTACACACAAATTACATGGTAAATGCATTTGAAAGGTGCAAAACAAATGTTCTGTGAGGCCTGAGAGGAAGGTCATTTCTGACTGGGAGAAGATCAGGGAAGACTTCATAGAGAAGATGGCATTTGAGTTGGGCTTTAAAGGGGATGGATAGGAATTCAGCAGATGATGAGACATCTTTTGCCTCCTTCCTCCCACCTCTATCCTCTCTCCTTGTCCCTCTCCATTTATGTGGAAAGTGATGGTGCAGTGGATGGCAGGAAGTTGAGGATATGATAGAGAGGCCAGAGGGGAGAGCAGCTTGGCTGACCTCTCATCCCACTTGGCCCCCTCCTTAGCCCAGTGTCCGAAGCTCCCCCCACAGCCCCTGGAGTGCAGCGAGCAGCTGGAACAGCCGACGGTCCAGCTGGAACAGTCTTGGCCGGGCGCCCAGCTTGAAGCGACGGAGTCCAAGCGGAGAGCGTCGGTCGCTGCTGTCTGGGGAAGGGCGGGAGAGCATGGAGGAGGATGAAACCTCAGATGAGGACCAGGCCAGCCGGGTGGGGAGTGACCCCCGAGCAGGTTCTCTGGACAGAGAGACCAAGGGCTCATTTGACCTCCAGGACACGCTCCAAGTACCTGGGGTATATCGCACAGCCAGTGGCCAGAGCTCAGCCTCAGAGCACCAAGACTGCAATGGCAAGACAGCATCAGGTCATCCTGACCGAAACCTACAGCTGGATGAGCCCCAGCTAGAGGGGGACGATGCTGATGATGAGGGCAATATGGTGAGAGCCATACTTAGGTGTGGAAGATAAAATGAAGGAAGAGGTTGCTCTACTTAGCCGTCAACCCCTCTGCCTCCTCCCCCACCCTTCTTCCGTTCCTCCCCACCATTTGGTCCAAAGAGAACATTCTATTTCAGTCATTACCCAGTGGACTTCAGCTCCCCTAGGATCCCAGATGGTAGTGATCTCTTGGGTAGGATCTGGGCATCTTTTGGTTCCTTTGACCTGGAAGTTTCTCCAATGGCTGTGCCTTTTGTCTCTCTTTCCCCTGTTCTGACCCAGAAAATAAGGGAGGAGGCTTCATTTTGTGCCTGGACCTGTTAACTCTGAGGTAGTTGGTGGATATGGATGGTTTTGGGGGCATATATGTATGAATCTTTCATAGCCCTCCCTCTGTGCCTGGGAGAAACCAATCATTCATCTTTCAGTGCTGATTTCTCCCCTCCCCTCTTCCCCCATATTAAGTTCCCTAATTCCAGGGTAAGATCTTATTCATCACTCTGCCTGAACACTCCCTCCTTCAACTCTTGCAGTTCAATTAAGCTGTGGGTATGGTGGGTAAGGACAAAGGGCTGTGATGGAGGCTGGGGGCAGGTCTCAGGGATGCTTGGACTTCAGGATGAGCAAATTTGAAGGGGATAGGATATGTTTCTTCTACCCAGGTGTATCAGTAAACAAACACAGGTTATTGGGAATGTGATTAGATAATTGACATGTCTCCAAAGAAGAGCAAAAATGGAGCCCATGGCTGAGACAGATTGGAGAAGGGGGAGCAGAAGAGGGATATGGGAGAATAACGGAAGTGAGGGACCAAGGAAGAGAGGCAATGGGGAAGAAATGAGAGGTGAGGACAGCAGGAGAGGGGTTGAGATGGGGGTGAAAGTGCTAAGGAGATGGAAGAGGGAGAGACTGAGGAGATGGGGCAGAGGGCCTGAAAAAATAGAGGAGAGGGGCTGAGGAGTTGGGGAGAGAGGGGCTAAGGAGAGGAGTTGAGAAGATGGGGAAGGAGGGGTGGGAGGGAAAGGGGCTCTGAGAAGATAGGATGGAGGTTGAAAAGATGACACCGCCCCTTACTAGCTATGTAACTTTGAATCTCATTTTCCTTACCTATGAAATAAAGGAGGTGAGACTGAATGGCCTCCTGGCTCTTAATCTGTGATTCTAAAAATGAGAAAAGGGAAGGCCCAATGAAGGAATCAAAACTGAGAGAAGAAGGAGGAAAGTCTGGACTTTGGTCCCTTCTCCCTTTCATAGACTGTTCTTTCTGCAGAGCAAAGGGGAGCGAATAAGAGCATGGATCCGATCTTGGCTCCCTACCTGCTGCAGGGAAAGAGATACCTGGTCTGCCTACATCTTCCCTCCTCAGTCTAAGTAAGAGGGGACCCTGACTTCCTGGGGTGGCATTGTAGCACAGTGAGAAAAGAATCAGCTCTGAAGTCAAAGGATTTGGGTTCAAATCCCACTTCTGATATTTAAATGTGTGACATTGAACAAATGACTTCACCTATCCAGTCCTCTGTTTCCTCATTTTTAAAATGAAAGAGTTCAACTAGCTAGCTTCCAAGGTCCCTATCAATTCTAAATTCCTTTACCTTTACCCTAACCTTACCTGCTCTCATTTAATCATCTTGATAGAGCCCAGAATGAGTGGGGTAGTCTCCTTCTACCCAGCTCAATGTACCCTTAGCCCTAAGGAGATGGGGCCACCAAAGGGGGCTGATAACCCCAGGAGTAGGAGGTTGTCGGATGGGGAAAGGAAGTTTGAATGTGATCCCTATGTCTCTCTTCGTCTCTTTTTGTCCTGTGGTCACTCTCTGTCCTTGTCTCTCTCACTTTTCCATGACATACCCTTCTTCCCTATCTCTGTCCCTGTCTCTTTCTCCTTTGTATGTCTCTATCCTGGGCCAGGTTCCGACTGATGTGCCATAAAATCATCACCCACAAGATGTTTGACCATATTGTCCTGGTTATCATCTTTCTCAACTGCATCACCATTGCCATGGAGCGCCCCAAAATTGACCCCCACAGTGCCGTGAGTACCCCATCCCCACCCTTTCACCTGGCCCCCATTCCACATGCCTGAAGCAATCCTGTGTCCTGGATTTCCCAGGATTGTCCCCATTTCAAATATTCTGTCCCATTGCCCTCATAAACCATCTGAAATGTCCTGGAAATTCTAATATTTTGGCAAGTAGTAACTGAAATAATGGAGTCAGCGAATGTTACAGTAAAAATACACATAAGTCACAAGAGACTGGGAGTTATAGAAAATGGAGAAGTGCAGGTTGAAGGAATATTTGAGGGCACTTGAAAAAAATGTAAACCTTCTAGCTCAGGTTACTATTGCTACTCACATAGGAGACACACTTCTCGGGCACATGTCCTGGCAGTGGCAGTTGACCATGACCTCTCTTGTCCCAAAGCCCCTAAGGCCTCCAGATATTGAGTTTTACAAACTAACTTAAAAGTCTCCACTATTGTGGCAGCAGAGAAAAGATGCTAGGCCATTCATACTCAGCTTGGGATCGGGAAAATCTGGTCATTGTACCCACATCAAATGATGTTTCCATTAAAGGAGTCCTCTACCTCAGCCTTTTCACATAGTCCCCTCAGCAGCACAGGGAATAAATAATCATCATCATTACAATAGCCAGCATTTATGTAGTGCTTGGAGGTTTGCAAAGCACTTACATATGTTATCTCTCTTGATCCTCACAACAATCCCATTGTTGAAAAGGGAGGATATTTGTCTCCCTAGCTTGGTGGAAAAGGCAATGTTTGTGTGAGTTAGTCTGTGCATGCAGGGAGGAGGTAGAAGTAAGTATGAGGGGGAGGAGGGGGTCTTCATGTATAGGTGAGTATGTCTTTGCCAAAGGCTGGATTTGTGAGTGTGTGTGTATGTGTGTGTGTGTGTGATAGAGAGAGAGAGAGAGAGAGAGAGAGAGAGAGAGAGAGAGAGAAGGTGAGAGGAGGAGGAGCTGCTACTCAGTTTCTATATCCTCTCATTTCATTTTGGTTTTTCTTAGCCTTACCCTCAGGCTTGAAGTGTCCCTGATTTGAGGTCAGTCAAGAGGGATGCCCAAGAACTTTAGGCCTTGTGGTGGTGCTGAGGAATCTATCCTACTTGGACTTTCCTGGCAGGATAGAGGAGTGGTGGTCTGGGCTCCAAAGATACTCCCTCTGCCCAACAGTCTGGCATCCTTGGGGAGTTCCTTGGCTGGCTTGGAGAAGGCCAGTCTCCTCCCTGCTCTGCATCCAGGGCCCAGTGCCTAGGTCCACAGGTTTTCAGGGAACAAGTTTCTTTATCCCTTCCAGAGACTTGAAAATGCTTACATTCATTAGCCCTGGGCCTCACATTTTGAGGTGATTCCTCCTTTCTGGTAACTTCAGCTTTTGTCTAGGTTGGAGGTGGGGAGGGGCTGAAGGGTTGGGAGATAGTTGTCTGGTTTCTATTTTTAGTATCTTGTATGTCTTGTTTGGATGTTACCAGAGTGGCCACCCCACTCCTCCTCCCACCATTGTTTAGATTTTGGATACCACTCCAGCTTCTATTTCCCATTAGGGTAGAAGCTGCCAACCAGAGGGGTAAGGGTGAGCCTTGGGAATGGGAACGTCAGTGACAGAGAAGTTTGTCAGGGCTCTGGGACTGGGGAGGAGGAGATCAACTCAGGAGTGTCTCCCAACCCCAGTCTCCTCTTTTCACTGGGAGGGGCCAGGTGATAGTGCAAACAGAGAAGTCAAGGTTGCTCAAGGTGGAGCCAAGAGCTGAGTGGACCATGCTGTGGGGGCAGCAGAAAGACTTTCAGGTTCCCTTCTCCACCCCCTTGGGCTGAAGCTCAGGCCATTCTGCACCCATTGTTTGTCATGGGGCAGGATCCCAAAGGCCAGAACTCTGGAGACACCGATCTCCTTTTCATCCCTGCTCTCTTTTCCAATGTACTGCCGATATTTATTTCTCTATTCTTCACCCCAAGCCCTCCTTCTCCCTTTCCTCTTTTCTCTCCCACTTCTCTTCCCCCCCTCCCTTTCCCCTAGCCCCTTTCTGCCATCTCCACCTCCCACTCTCCCTCCTTTTCACCCCCTTTTCCTCTCCCTTTCTCTTTCTCTCTCCCCTCCGACACCTGGTCTCCTCTGGTCATTTGTCTCCCTCTGTCCTTTTCTTTCTCTGTCTCCATTTCTTCCAGCTCCTTAATATAGTCAATCCTTGCCTTACAAATATCAAAGAGAAAGTGTACATTTCTTTCCTGTGTACTCTCTGCCTTCCCCTCTCCCCAAAATTATATAGTGGGGATGTCTGTGAACAGAGTCCCAGCTGAGATTGTAGCTCTTTTCTTTTGATGGGCTTGGGCCAGGATTAAGGAAATAAGGTGTCAGTCAATAAGCATTTATTAAGCACCTACTGTATGCTAAGCACTGTGTTAAGTGCTAAAGATACAAAGAAAGGCAGCTCTAATCTTATGGGAGAGACAACTAGCAGACATATGTACAAACAAGCTACAGACATGATAAAAAGAAAATAATTAAGAGGGAAGACACTAAAGTTAAGATGGATTAAAAAAGGCTCTGTGTGTGTGTGTGTGTGTTTGTGTGTGTGTGTGTGTGTGTGAGAGAGAGAGAGAGAGAGAGAGAGAGAGAGAGAGAGAGAGAGTGATGGGGAATAAGGGCCACAAGTGAAGTTCGAGTTTGCTTCCCCTTTCTAGATGTAGCTGTATGAATGACCTTGAGCAAGTCATTTCCTATCTCTGGAATGAGTAAAGTAGACTAGAGTTGTTCCAAGGGCCCTAGCAGCAATAACATCCTATGTCCCTGTTATTTAGGATCTTGAAAGGGGGGCTCAATATTCCTTCATTCTGATCCTGACCCTAACACTCCCTTATTTTCTCCCCGGACCATCAGGGATGTGCTGGTAAAGTTTAACCACCAGCTCTCCAAAAACAAATCTAGATGATCAACAAAACAATAAATGAAGGCCTGATTTGTTATAGTCTTTGTGAATTTCTGAGGTGTAAGTGTTTACACTGAAAATCCACTGGGTCATTTGAGTTGGTTCTAGCATACCCCTGACTACAATTGAGAACCTGGTTTAGGAGTAGGGTAGGAAGCTGTGTCCATGAAGCAAATGGTCCTATGTTGGCCAACCAGGCTGGAAAGTGAGGGCCAAGTGAAAAAGTTTAGGAGAAAAGAATGGTGACATTTGTGGATGTGGAGGTTGTATCAATAATGGGATTATTCTTATGAAATTTCATTTTTAGGGGGAAAAAAAAGAACCAGTTTGTTTTCCAGCACAAGTCTGTATTAGTTATTGGGTTGTGTGTGTGTCTAAGTTTTTTTGGGGGGGACAGGACAGAAACAAAAATACTATTGTCATTGGGCAGAAGATCCATGAGGTTATTAGGCCATACAGTGGATGGAGCACTGGTCCTGGAGTCAGAAAGACCTGAGTTCAAATCCAACCTGAGACATTTCATGACAAGTCACTTAACCTCTGTCTGCCACAATTTTCTCAACTGTAAAATGGGACTTTGCAGGATTGTTGTGAGGATCAAATGACATAATATTTGTCAAGCGTTTAACATGGTGGTTGGCACATAATAGGTGCTCTATAAGTGTTTATTCCCTTCCTTTCCCCTCCATCAAAAATTTCTCTCAACTTTTCTTTCTCAGGAGCGAATCTTCTTGACGCTTTCCAACTATATTTTCACTGCAATCTTTCTGGCTGAGATGACAGTGAAGGTGATGGGCGAATAGCATGGATTTGGGACCCAGTGGATTATTGGGGTGGGGACTCAGGGAAAGAGAGTACAGTAGGATGGGGCAAAGAGTGTTGAGGCAGAAAGTGACTCTGGGCCTGTGTGAGCCTACGGTTGTGGGACAAAAGGAAGGGGAAGGGGACTGAATCAGATTAGGGAGAGGCTTGGGATAGGTAGTGGACTGGTTGCATCAGGAAGAGTTGAAGGAAAAGTAGGCTGGGTCGGATAGGGGAGAGTTAGGGGTTGGGAGATTGGTGGGGGCAGATTTGAGGGAGAGGGCAGCCTGAGTTGAAATAGTTGAGGGGAGGGAAGACTGGTTTGGGGGGAGGTTATGGGAAAAGACTGGATGGAGTTGGGGGAGGAGCAATCTAGATTGTCTGAGGAGAAGAGTTGGGAGAACCAGACTGAGGTTAGTAAAATACAGTTGAGTGAGGGGTAGATCGGGTTGAATACAAGAGATTTTGAGGGAGGGAGCAGGCTGTTGGATGGGAGGAAATGGAGGAGAAGAGTAGACTGGGTTGAGTAAGGAAACTCAGGGAGGGAAAAGCTTAAGCTGAATAGAAGAGAGTTGTGAAGAATGGGGCAGATTATGTTGAATAGAGGAGAGTTGGGGAAAGATAGAAGGGTTAAGTAGAAGAGATTTGGGAGAGGGGTAAACTAGGATGTAGAAAGACCAATAGGTGACCATGGTTGGATAACTGGGTTCACAGGTAGTAGCCCTAGGCTGGTGCTTTGGGGAGAAGGCTTACCTTCGGAGCAGCTGGAACATCCTGGATGGGCTGCTTGTACTCATCTCTGTCATTGACATCCTGGTTTCCATGGTCTCAGACAGTGGTACCAAGATTCTGGGCATGCTTAGAGTGCTTCGGCTCCTCCGAACACTCCGACCACTCAGGTAATACCCTCCCCCCAGGAAGTGTGACTACCCTCCCCTCAAGGTAACACACCCTTCACTCCGGAGAAGAAACCACCTTCCCCATCCTTCCCTCAGAAAGTGTGACTACCTTCCTTCTAAGGTTAATCTGAGGGAACTGACCCTTCCCTCAAAGGATGAAACTACCTGCCCACAAGGTAACACCCTTCTCTCCCCCAACTCCTACCTTAGGTATGGCTTCTCTCCTCTCCCTAACTCTTCCCAAAGGGACTGTGACTACCCCCCAAAGTAACCCTCCCCTGCTTCCAGTGACATTTTGACCCTAAGAGAACAAGTCTACCTAAGATTCTACTCCCTCCTCACATACTTCAGGTAACACATTTGGGTGCTAGAAGGATAAATAGAACTACCCAGAGCAGGAGTAGGTGGGCTGTGACTTGGAAGTTGAATGCTCTGTGCTAGAGAGTGGCCTGCCTCTGGGATTGGGGCCAACTGAGTTTCCGAGGAATGTCAAAGGAGAGGAGGAGGACAGAGTTCCTGATGTGGAGTCAGGCCTTCTCCCCTTCTAGGCCTAGTCAGATCCTCTTTGCTACCTCAGAGATGTCCTTTCTCTTTATCATTGGTGCTGCTTCCTCATTCCCCTCAGAGTCATCAGCCGGGCCCAGGGGCTAAAACTGGTGGTGGAGACTCTGATGTCATCCTTGAAGCCCATTGGAAACATCGTGGTCATTTGCTGTGCCTTCTTCATCATCTTTGGCATTTTGGGAGTGCAGGTTAGGCGGGCTGGAGAATTTGTGGAGTACAAAACTATGAATGAAAGGGATGGAGGGGCATCTGGTTACAAGGGGCAGAAATGACCCTATCAAAGGGAGATAGGAACATCTTCAGGAAGCTAGGTCAATAATCAGGGTGTCCTGGGGCTTCCACTGCTGCTATTTTCATCTTCTGTCCTCTCCCCTTTAAACAACAAAAATCAGAACACAAAAGGTATCCTCTCCTCTTTTTTCTTCTCTTCCCCCGTCATTCCCTTTGGGAATCCCATGATGGGAGTGGAGAAGGAGGGAGGGGGGTGGTTTGGACATTCTGGGGACCTAAAGGGAATCAGAATTTCAGAGGTGTCCCCTTGCATAACCATTCCTCAAGCTCAGGCAATGAATCCACTTAGCAGATCCAGGACCAATATCCCTTCCCTTCTGTTATATTCCTACCTAGGAGGGTAGGAAGGGTAGGAGGCCAGGCTGGGGATCAGGAGCCTAGACAGCTGGGCCCAGTTAGCAGCAGGCGCAGGCCTCAGACGGGACAGGAAGTGGAGGATGGGGCGGGGGGGGGGGGGGGGGGGGGGGGGGGGGGGGGGGG
>NW_020954575.1:14966240-14987101 GCF_900497805.2 Vombatus ursinus | reverse complement strand
GGGGGGGGGGAGTGTTGGGGAAACTTGGCCGCCGGCCCAGAAAGGGAACTTTGCTTTGCTTTGGCCCCAGGATTGGGAGATCCCGACAGGGAATAGCAGTACCAGATGTGGGTGGGAGCCTCGGATAGAGGAGCTGGGGGGAGGGGCCATGGAGAAAAATAATAGAAGCTACTCATTGCAATGAAGCAAATTAGCCTCCAGAAATGTCTAAGCCTCACATCCCAATCCCACTCCCCCACATGCATTCAGAGTCCCTGACTCTGATTGTCTTAGCTATAACCATTTGGGTGGCACCGGAACTGGGGTTGTTCATATAGGAGCTGAAGTCTCCTAGGTGGCTGACCCCCTTCCAGCACCACTCCTTCCTCCCAGCTTTCCCCAGGGTCATTCTCTAGGGCCAATTATCTCCTGGTCTCCTGTTGGTGCTTTGACCACAGGAGCCAGGAATTTGAACTTCTCATCATGGAAGCCACACAGTGCTCAGACATCTCCTGCTCTTCCCCCACCTCACCTCTACTCCCCATCTCCTGTATTTAGTAAAGAACCGACCACATTTTCACCCTTACTCTCTGTACAGGGATGGGGATCCATCACACAGCACTTGACAGCCCCCATTTACCCCTTTCATTTCCCTTTCACAATTCCCTTTTTAACCATGATCCCTATCATTTACTGCCTTCTTCTCTCTCCCATCACCCCACCTCTAAAACTTTGCCTTCATTTGGTTGATTCTCCCCAAATCACCCTTTTCTCCCACTTGTGCCTTGATTAGCACTTCACCACTATCCTTGTGCTTCCAATTACTCTGAATCATATCAGGGTGACCCCAGACCAAGTGGGAGGTCAGGATTATGACAGAAGGTGGGGAGGTGGGTGGATGTTCAGAGCAGGAGTTGGGGGAAGAGCAGTACCATCCCTGAGTGTTCTTGGGTTCAGGCTCCAACCACTCCAGAGACATGCCACTAGCTTTCATGAAGAGGAAGATTCTTCTCCTTCCCTAATAATGGGTCCCTCCTTTTCACCATTAGTCCCATCTGTGGAGCTGAGCTGAGCTGAGCTGGGGATGTGGAGGGGGAAATCTTGTGCCACTTTGGGTGCTTACAGGCTCTCTCTCTCTCTCTCTCTCTCTCTCTCTCTCCCCCCCTCTGTCTCTCTCTCCCTCCCCCTGCCTCTGTCCCCCTCCCCCTCTCTTTTTTTTTCTCTCTCTCGAAACATATGTGTGCATCTCATTCTTTGGGGACAGCTCTTCAAAGGGAAGTTTTTCATATGCCAGGGCGAGGACACGAGAAATATCACCAATAAGTCAGACTGCACTGAGGCCAGTTATCGGTGGGTCAGACACAAGTACAACTTTGACAACCTGGGTCAGGTGAGCACTGTGGGAGAGATGAGTCCATGAAGGGGGGAGCTCAGTTGTTTCAGTCATGTCTGACTCTTCAGGACTCCTTTGAGTTTTCCTTGGCAGAGTACTGGAATGGTTTACCATTTCCTTCTCTAGCCTATTTTATAGATGAGAAAACTGAGGCAAACAGGGTTAAGTGACTTGCTCAGGGTCACAGAGCTAGTAAATGTCTCAGGCTTGATCTGAACTCAGGTCCTCCTGGCTCCAAAGCCAGCACTCTAACAGCCACCAGTGGGATTGTCCCAGGATCTTAGCTTTTTTCCCTTTTTCCCCCTGTTTTGCTTCTTCCATGTTGTCTCCCCCTTGAGACTAAATTCCTTGAGAGCAGAAAGCGTTTTAGAGTTTTTTGTTTGTTTGTTTGTTTTGTTTTATTTTTGTTTTTAACTTTTCTGTATATTCCCATCACTCAGCACTGTACATGCCACACAGTTAGTGCTTAATAAATACCAGTTGATTGGACTCTTCTCCCCCTGCTGATCCAAAAATTTTATGTGCTCCTAGTGCCCATGACCCTGCTTACTCGAAGCCAGGAGATGTGCAGAGATTTTAGTGATATTCCCTTTAGCCTCCGAATCTTGGTCTACAGAATGGAGAAGCTTCCCAGGCTCTGGGATGTTTCAACAAAGCTGACAATTGATGGAATTTATATAGTCAGGGAGTTGCTGCTAATATCTGAGGATGTTTTGGCTTAGGATGGGAAGACTTTGGCAAAAGAT
This sequence comes from Vombatus ursinus, assembly GCF_900497805.2. Taxonomy (NCBI): domain Eukaryota; kingdom Metazoa; phylum Chordata; class Mammalia; order Diprotodontia; family Vombatidae; genus Vombatus; species Vombatus ursinus. The sequence goes on along the minus strand of NW_020954575.1, from coordinate 14,984,983 downwards.
AACAGGGGGCATCCTGGGTTCCTGACATGCCTCTGTCTTTCCTGGGTTAGGCCCTCATGTCCTTGTTTGTGCTGGCCTCTAAGGATGGCTGGGTGGACATCATGTATGATGGGCTGGATGCTGTGGGTGTTGACCAGCAGGTAGGTGGATTGGGGACAGATGGTTCCTTGTCTTCTGAAGTCTGTCCATGGTGGGTCTGGGTCCCTTTGAATTCCAGGCTTAGTGAAACCAGACAGTAGGGCTGGAAGAACCCAAGACAACAGACCCTAAGGTAATGAAGCTAATAGAAACGAGGCTCTAGTCTTATTTTTAACAAAATTAAGCAATTAGTTTTAGGGATCTAGTCATTGGTACTACAAGCCAGGGATCTGAGGGCGAGGGTGGAGGGAAATGTCTCCTGTAGGGAATTTTTATTTCTCACAATCTGCCTCTAGAGCCTCTTGGCTAAGGGTGGGGAACCTGAGGCCAGCCTCCAGGCCACATGCAGCCTTCTAGATCCATATTGGATTCAGTCAAAAGACTGCACTTAAGGATCTAAAAGAAGGCCGCAGATTCCCCACCCATGCTCTAGGCTCTTTCAGTCCCCAGATCTCTGCAGTGCACCCATGTCTCCCGCCTTGCTCCCCAGCCCATCATGAACCACAACCCCTGGATGCTGCTGTATTTCATCTCCTTCCTGTTAATCGTGGCCTTCTTTGTGCTGAACATGTTCGTGGGTGTGGTGGTGGAGAACTTCCACAAGTGTCGGCAGCACCAGGAAGAGGAGGAGGCCCGGCGCCGGGAAGAGAAGCGCTTACGGCGGATGGAGAAAAAGAGAAGGAGTAAGGAGAAGCAGATGGCTGGTCGGTAGTCTTTCCACATCTCTCTGAATCCTGCTTGAATCTGGCCTTGGCCTAGTAACCTCAGGTGCTGGGGGGCAGAGGGGAGGAGGCTCACCTCCTTCCCGCCTTCTCTCCCTATCACTTTGAGCATGTCTGCCTCCAGAAACCTGCATGATGGAGACTAGCTCAGCCCCGCCAGAGGGGATGATATCCCCAAAGGGGCCCGCATGGTTTTCAGCATCTAGTCCCCATGCCCCGCCCCATCCCGGCCAGGACAGCATTTTAAACAGTGCCAGGTGAGACCTTCATTGTCTCTCCCACCTCACCCCTGCTGCTGGGATGGGGTAAGATGCCTCACTCTTAGGTTTCCTGACACCTGCCAAAGGGGGCCCGAGCCTTAGCCCCAGGGTGGGATAACATGAAAGGGGTGGAATGCAGTAATTGGTTGAGTTTTCCTCTGTCTGTCCAAGAGCTTGAGGCTACAGGGTGAGTGTCTGGTTAGTCTCTGAATTGAGGGGATGAGACAAAGACCCAGACCCTCCCTCCTCTCCCTTCCCTTCTAAACTCTCTGACTTCTTCATCATTTCTTTTTTTATCTTTTCAAGTTTTGGCCCTGGCACAGAGAAGACTTGGGTCAGAGGTCAGAGCGACTTTCCGTATAGTCCACGGCCCATGGATCTCGGATTATTATCCCTTATTTCCTCTCCCATGTGTCTCACCCTTCTTTGTCTCATTACCTGGAAACCCTCTCCTTACAGCCCTTCCTCAAAATACGCACTATTGTCTCTTAAAACACTTCGTCCCTGTCCTGCCCTTCCTCCGTTCTGGCTGAACGTTCATGATCTCTGAGCACTAAACCATTTCCCCAATCCCTTTATATGCTGAAATGGATTTCAGAGCATAGGGGATTCATCTTCTAAATGAGGGGATCACACTAAAATGATCTCTGAGGTTCCTTCCATCTCCGAGAAAACGACCTGGAGGGAAAGACAGGTCTTTATCTCTGCTTCTTGGCATCTATATCCTTGCCTCTCCATTTCTGTCTGCGTGACTTTCTATCCCTGCTTGTATGTTTTTTTTTTTCCTGTATTGCTCTTTTATCTCAATGAATTTGTCTTTCTAGGTGATGTCTCTTTCAGTGTGTGTAAAAGTAGTCTGCTCATATCTATGCATCTTCCTGTTTCTTCCCCCCTTTTAATGTGTACCTCTCTGTGTGTCTCAGTATTTCTTTCTTTCTCCATTTATGTCTCTCTGCAATACCTAACCCTGTCTCTGCTTGTGTGTGTGTATGTGTGTGTATGTTTTCCTGTGTGACTCTCTCTCTGAATGTCCCTGCATTGGTGCATGTCTCTTTGTCACTATTGATAGCTATCTTCTGACTGTCTTTTTGTCTTTCTGTCTTTTTTTCCCAATCTGTTTTTGTCTGTCTCTTGATGTGTTTCTCTCTCTCTCTCTGCAGATAGATTTTTCTGACCCTGTGTGGCTGTCTAATCTGTATAAGCCTCTTTTTCTGTCCCCAAATTAACAAGGGATTTGGACTTCTCAGAGTTTTCCCTGTGACTTGTTGGAATGTGAATTTTTTAAGATGAGTTAGGGAATTCTTTGTCTCTCCTTTTTTAGTTCCATTTCTCCTCACCGTGTCAGAGGAGCCAGGAGTAAGAGACAGTAATGTTGGGGACTAAAATAAAAGAGTTGGAAAGATGGACGTGGAGACAGGTGCTAATTATTGAGCAAGTTATAGAAATTACATGAAAACCTCCAGCCTCTGACCAGTCCTATCACTGGAGCAGAGATGGGAAATGAGGTTCCCTAAATAGCATCTGTGCATCACCTCTCCCTTCACCTCCTCATATCCTTACTTAGCTGGTTGGGGCATATTCAGTCTAGGTTCTCAGTGCAGATGTCTGAGGCTGACGACGCACTGTCCCCCAGTGGCAATATTCTGACTCGAACCTCCCCTCTACCCTCCTCCTTGTTTCCCTCTGCTGATGAATTTCAGATTTAATTTATTTTTCAGGATACATGTGTGGCCTACACCAGCCTTGCAGAACTGGGGATCAGTGAGCTTTATCTATCCGTAGACATAATAGCTAATCTCACATTATACTCAGATATAGGAGCCTTGTTATGACTCTGTCCACCTGAAGGCCTCATAGAGCTGCTGTTAGTTCTGAAATGCCTCTGATAGCCAGACAGAGCTGCTGTCCCCATCACGGTGGTTCTGATAGCTGGGAAGTCACTGCCTCTCCTTGGGTGTCTCTGATGACCCAGAAAATATGGCTATTGTCACAGCACTGCTCCCTGCTGTTCAAGGAGCTCCTGCTCACTTGTGGTTTAATATTATGGGTAAAGGATGGGTTTGTAGGAGTTGAGGTCAGAGGTGAGGCTTGAAGTTAGTAGTGGGGGGCGGGGTCAGAGGTAAGGTTAAGAATTGGGGTCAGGGTGAAGAGCAAAGATCAGAGAATCAGAGGTGAGGTTAGGAGTTGGGGTCTGAGATAAAAGGTTAAGGTTAGGAATTGGGATTAGGAATGAGGATTGAGGTTAGGAGCTGAGGCAAGGGGGTAAGATTTAAAGTTAGAAACTGGGGGTTAGGGTGATCAGAGGTGAAGGTTGAGGTTAGAATTTGGGCCACAGATGAATATTAAAAAGAGGAGTTAGAGTCACATGAGGGATGAAGCTAGGAGCTGAGGTCAAGAATGAGTTTTGAGATTAGGAACTAGGGTCTGGGGTGAGGAGTGAGGTTTAGAACTGGGTCAGTGGTAAAGATTGAAGGTGGGAGTTGAAATCAGAGGTGAGATTTGAGGTTAGAAATTGGGATGAAGAATGAGATTATGATTGGGGTCAGGAATGAAGAATGAAGATAGGAATTGGGGTCAGAGATATCCAGATTCCGGTTTGGGGTAGTCAGTATTTCCAGGGCGAGAACTGCTGTTCTGTGCCCAGCCCAGAGCCACCAGGTCCATTCAGTGACCCATGTCGTTTCATTCTTTTAGATCTAATGCTGGATGATGTAATAACCCCCCGCAGCTCTGCCAGCGCAGCACCAGGTACTGCGGCTATTGGGTAGTTGGTCCGAGGGGCGTGGCCTGGGGGATATTACTGACCTCAGGCCCTGCCTGCTTCCCAGTTCCTGTCTCATTTGTACATGGATATGTCATTTGCTTCCTCTCCATGACACATCAATCTCATACTTGTGGGTGAGGGTTGGGGGTTGAAGGGTCCCCATGTCCCCAAGAAGGCACCATTTGAAATCCTAGGTCTTGTCTGACAGAGCTTATGCTCAGTTGGGCAGGGCCTGAGAACCTAGGTGAGGCCATATCCCCAATCTCTGCCTGTCACCTCTGAACTATCAGCCTTTCCTGCAAAGACCAGGAGATGATGGTCCAAGAGCCAGCCACAAGCTGGACCACCTCCCTGAATCTCTTGCTATCCTGTCCCCTCTCTTTCCCAACTCCTCCATTACCACCCTTGGCTTTTCAGCACAGTGGCAATTATTACAGCTGCAAATCTCTCTAGTCTGAAGAAAAGACTTTGATCTGAGGGAGCATTATGAGAGGAGAGAGGATTTGTTTTTAAAATGTAACGATGAATAATTTAACAGACACATTAATAGTCAAGAATACGCAGTCTCTACGTCAGGGCTACAAACAGCAGGAATTAAATCAAGACCTGAGTTAGCCAAGATCCTCTCCTCCCAAAAGCCAAAGATGTGGGAGAAGGTCTAGGCCACTTGTTGGAGACTGTGTCTTTGGGCACCCCTGGCCAGACAGTGTCCTTTCTCTACCATTTGAGATATGGCTTCCCTTGCTTTCCTCATCTCCAATACACCCTTGAGGACTCCTATGAGGTTTCAAGCAGCTGTGTGCCAGCCCCTAACCCTGGCCATGCTCTCCTATGTCACTGCACGCTTCCCTCCCTGCACGGACTCACAAAGGACTCACTTCATGGGTGTGTGGCTGTTGGGTCAGTGCCCCATGCCAGGGGAAGGCTCTATGATAGCCCCAGTGGTGGAACCACAGGGAATTAGGTCAAGGGTCTGTCTTTTGGGACTCACTGATGAACCCAAAGTGGGACACCCCAAATGTCCATTTTGCATATAGTGTCTCAGTAAGACCCCCTGACCTTCCCTCACCTCACCGTGATCAATGTTGTACATCCCATAAGGTGCTGATGGGGACATGTCCCGTAGTGAGTGGAAGCCTCCCTGGAATCAACAGCTGTGCTTTGTGTCTGAATCCCTGGGTCCATATGTGATAATGTTAGGATCCCATATCCCTGTCATGCTGTGTTTGAGGAGAAGAGTGGAAGACATGGACAGGAGGAATTCTATCCATGCTGTCTTGAATGATATAAACTCTGACACATTCATTCTCTCTCTCTCTCTGTCTCTCTCTCTGTCTCACACACACATATGCATACACACATGTACACACGTACACACACATACACGTACACACACACAGTTATGCATGAGTTAATACATATACTGTCATTTAGGTCCAAAGTAGGGGCTCCCAGTGGTGCTGTTGCTGCCCCACACATGATCTTAGACACCCACTATTCCTCTACCTGCTTATTTTGTTTCCTGTTCTGGGCCTGTAGCCTTTGTGATTCAAGTCGCTGCATTATGTATGATCCAAGCAGAGGGTCCAGACAAATGGACAACCCCCACCTTCCAGTCTAGTGTGATTGGTTGATGTCCAAAATTTCTATTCTGTGACATAGTTCTGACCTCTCTTCCACTTATATCCCAGCTTCCTCCCAATAGGAAGGAGTCTTAGACCCCAGAGTGACAGCATCAGTTCAGTGACTGTCTAGGGTAAAGGGTGGATTGGAAAACTGAATTACTTCACAGGTACCAGCAGATGGGGAGGGGAGGAAGAAACAACAGTGACCAGGGCCCCAGTCTTTTGCTAAGCAGGTCTGGCTATAGACAGATGAGGATTGAGTTTGGTTTGTAGCCAACTTGGTTGTAGGCAGTGAACCCCACAGCCATCAAGCTCCCTCCTCCTCCTTCCCACCACATCCCCATCTCAAACACCAGACCTGGTCAAAGGAGCCGAATGTGTGACCCATCCCATGAGGGGGAACTGTGTCACACGTCATATGGCTCCCTACCTCCCCACTTTCCACCTGGTTCTGCCCTTTCACCTGGTCTGTGCCTGAAATCTACTCAATGATAACCCCAACTAACCCACTGTGCCTGTTGCCCTTCATCTGTGTTCTCTCAGCCACTCAGTCCTTGGGAGGGTTGTGCAAGGAGGGACAGAATAGGGGGCGCTCCACTTTCCATCCTGCGGATTTGTCTGATATTTACCAAGCCTGCTATCAGTTATGCAGCTGGAAGTGGGCATGGGTACAAGGCAGAAAGGCATGGACCCCAGGATAATTCCCAATCAACTAAGGATTTCCCCAATGATTTAAGCAAGAGTTCCCCATACCTCTCCCTCCTTCCCCTGCCCCCAAACTCTCTGGGCTGTTGTGGCTGAGACAGTAGCTTCCAAAGCAACTTAATTTGTGGCCCCCTGACAAGGTAATCTACATTTACACTAATCTGCATGCCAGGCATGTGGGGGATGTGCCACCCCCTGCCCATGTAGCCAAGAGAATGCTAAGCAGGGTTGGATCGCCAGGGCTGCCGTTCCACACGGTTTGCCCACAGGTGGATGCCCCTGAGGGTTTGTGTCTAAAAAACGACCGCAAAATAATAATAAAATAAAACCCCACAACCTATCAGTGGTTTGGAGAGGGAGTGGGGAAAGGGATTGAGAGGGAGTGTGCTAAGGGAGGAAAGGATTGCATTGGGAGGCAGGGGAATATGGGTTCTATTCCCAGCTCTGCCCCCTAACTAGCTATGTGACCTTGGACAGGCCACTTCAACTCCCTGGGCCTCAGTTTCCTCCTCTATAAAATGAGTGGATTGGATTAGATGATCTCTAAGGTTTCCTCTAGCTCTGACGTTCTAGGTTTTGATGTCCCTGAAACACTAATGAAGGGTTTCTAGATGTTTCTCCATGTTATGGTGGGGAGTGGTGAGGAGGGAGACAGGGAGGGGGAGACAGGGGAGGCTGCCTTATGGATGCTTGGGATGGTTAGTGATCAACCCTGCTCTAGGCAGACACCCCCACTCCTGCTTAACCTTGCCTCCCTGGCCTTATTTGGGGGCAGAGGGGAGTCTTGGAGGACTTGCCTATCAGGGGCCCCTGGCTGAATCCCAGTATGACTCTCACTCAGACAGATAGAACAAGAGCAGTGGCAGAGGTGGGGACCTCTCAATTTGGCCAGCAACACTGCACATAAATTAAGCCTATATAAGTATTCTGTTTGGGGTAAAGGGATGGGGAAGGTGCCCTCCCTCCTTCCAGTTCCCTTCAGCATTGTCTCAGCTAATAATGGGGCTAATAAGAAGACAGTGTTTCTAGCTTAATTGTATTCAAACATTTTGGTTAATTCCCCATTCATATTTTAGCATAATGGGATCGGGTGCTCTCAGCTTTTATGGAGATTAATGTAGAGCCGGAGAGATCCCGCCTCTTGAGCTGCATAGCTCAGCTCCCTCCCAGCTCTTTGTGGGGATGCAAGGAAGAGTCCTCACTTGTCTCCAGTCAACTTTCTGTTATCCATCCAATGGAAGATCCAAGGCTTTGTTGTTTCCAGCCCAGATTGACCTACTCCCCTCTCCCCCCTCCCCCTAAACTGGCATATCTTTCCTCAGGGAGATACTGTCTTGAGTCAACCATCATTTAGAAGATCAATTTTCAATGCCTGAAAATAAAACAAAAATCATAATGCATCCCCAAATTGAAAAGACAAATCCTAGGATGCTTTGGTTTGGGGGGTGAGAGGGAGACAGAGATTATTTCCACCATTGCCTTTTCACATTAATCTAGATAACTGAGAGTTGACCATGTGAGAACAGAGCTTGTTTTTTGTTGCTGGGCTCCATCCCCCTCCTATGGAGAATTTTAAGTCCTGACTCTTTTTTTTCAATCTTCATCTGGGTCCCACCTCCTTTCCTTTTCCTGCTTTAGTCTGTCTCTCTGTTAAATAACCAGCGCAAGGATGGAGTCCTGAGTGGGAGCTGGTTTAGGGTCAAAATTTCCTATTGCACCTAGCCAGCCTCATCCTGGGGTGCAGTCCATGCTACCGATGGGCTTAAGTCCTCCTAGGCGTCCCTGGGGTGGGGAAGAAGGACTGTCTGAGATCCATGTCTGTTTGATGGAGCTGCCAGGGAGCCTGATCAGTCCCCAAAATACTTTCCCCCAGAATGAGGAGAGTGTCACTCTTTCTGCTCTCAGAGATCCACCCCAACCCTCAGTCTCTAGGCTGGATCTTGTTCCCTAGATTTGTCCTTAGTGCCTCTAAGGGACAGGAGTACTCCTGGGGCAGTGATTTTAATCACTAGCTGATCTGCTAATTACAAGAGTAATATTATGCTTCTGACAGATCTCAGACAGCCTCTTCCACTCCAATATGCATTATCATGCTGCCCTGAATTTATGGTCTCAGGCTGGGCATTTCCTCATTAGAGATTAGGTGAGCAAATTAGTTTATCTCCTCAAACATCCAGGATTCCAAGAGCTTGTATCTAAAATGAGAGCAGACCCTCTTCCTCCACCTCCACTCCGGGAACACATGGGCATCAGGGTGTGGGGGTGTGGAGGGGAAGGAGCTTGGGAGTATGGGGCTGGTGGTGGTGTCCCCCTCCCTGAGACTCAGTCACGGAGATGTCCAAATTCTAAGCTCTAGTTTTAATTCCAAATGCTTAGCTCCATTTAATCTTTTTGCAGTACTCCTCCGCTCCCACTGAGACTCATCTAATTCCCCTCTTTTTTTTTTTCCAATTTGTAGATCTGTCTTTGTCTAAAGAGTAGAGAGGTGAAGGAAGCTGGAGAAAGTTTTCTTTTTCTTTTTGAAGGATAAATGCTCTTTGGACCCCAAATGTTAAGGGGAGGGGGTTGGCTCACCTCTTCTCTAATCTGGATTAAGAGCTATGCATGTTCAATGCCCTACCTTACCTGGAGAGGTATCAGTAGAAATGCTTAGATTAGAGAGAGCAAATGCCTGTGATACCCTCTCCCAACTCCAACTCCCCCCCAAAACAATTTGCCCTTTTGGGGAGGGAGTAGGAAGAATGGGGATGCTGATAGAAGTAGAATTATCACCACCAGTGTTGGAGCTGGTGGCTGTTTGGGAAGCCTGTCTTGGGTAGGGCAGGGGAGATGGATGGGGCTGGGGGAGACTAATGGTTTCTGTGCTCTCTGCCCCTGTCATTGGCTTCTCCCCCACCAGAAGCACAATGCAAACCCTACTATTCAGACTACTCGAGGTTCCGTCTCCTCGTCCACCACATGTGTACCAGCCACTACTTGGATCTCTTCATCACTGGCGTCATCGGCCTAAATGTAGTTACTATGGCCATGGAACATTATCAGCAGCCTCAGGTAAGAACTTGCCCCCTCCTACCCATACACACAGCCTATCCCCACCCCGGTCCTCCACATATGGAAGGAACCTCCTCCTCCCTATCAGATGGCTTGTCCATATGGGGAGACATCAGTGTACCATTGTGAGGGGAGTAGGGAGGGATTCCCCTCCAAAATTTTTGACAGATGGGATTTCTGAATCCTATTCAAAGCCATGATTCCAGTATAATAGAAAAAGCATCAGGCTTTTTCAGTGTCTCAGTGGGTAGAGGGCTGAGCTTAGAGCCAGAAAGACCTGAGTTCAAATCCTGCCTCAGATGCTTATTAGCTATGTGACCCTGGGCAAGTCACTTACCATGCCTCAGTTTCCCTATCTGTAAAATGGGATAATAATAATAGCACCTACTACATAGAGTTGATGTGAGGACTAGATGAAATAATATATCTAAAATGCTACATAAATGCTATTATTATTAGATTTAGACATTTGTAGTTAGAGATTTTTGGATTTAGATTTGGATTAAAATCCCACCTCTCCTACTTAGAAAATGTGTGCCCTTGGAAAAGTACTTCCCCCTCTCTGGGCCTCAGTTTACCCATTTGTAAAAGGAGGGAGTTCGATTTGATGATCTCAGAGGTCCCTTCCAATGTTATGTCTTCTAATGCACAATTATCCAACATGCCATGATTGGGTAGGTGGTAGAGGAGTGCTCATCTGAGGATTCATTGATCCCCTTTCCCTCTCCCCACCACCTAGACCAACAGCTCTCTGCCACATTGTCTGGGGAGGTCTGATAAGGAGGCTGTTAGCCCCTCTGACATCAATGATGAAGTCCCCTGCATCTGTTCTCCCTAGATCTTGGATGAGGCTTTGAAGATTTGTAACTACATCTTCACCGTTATCTTCGTCTTGGAGTCTGTTTTCAAACTTGTGGCCTTTGGTTTCCGACGATTCTTCCAGGACAGGTAATTGAGTGGAACTACAAGGTGCCTTTGTTTGGCCATGGGCAAAATCCCTAGAGAATTCTTGCCATCTCCAATTACTCTCCTTCTCTAGACAACTTGGGCAAATCTGGGGGTTACTGGAGCCTCCCACTGCCTTCCTCTCACTATTGTGGGTAGGGGAGGTTGCCCAAGGGTTGTGAGGAGGTTCAGGACACAATGGCAGAACAGAGGGCTGGAGGTGAGGGTGGGGAGAAGGGACGTAGGAGGTGACAAGAAGGCTCCTCGTGGGATGGAAAGGACATTGGACCAGGGATCAAGAGAGCTGGGTTCTAGTCCCTCTTGACGTGAGGGATTGAGAGCCTTCTCTGGCCTCACCGTAGTCAGGTTCATCTAAGCAGCTAAGTGGTGCTGTGAATAGAGCTCTGGAGCTAGAGGCAGAAAGACCCTGAGTTCAAATCTTGCCTCAGACATTTATGAGCCTGGGCATGTCACTTAATCCCTATCTGCTTCAGTTTCCTCATCTGTAAAATGAGAATGATAATTAGCACCTACCTCTCAAGGCTGTTGTGAGCATAAATGAGGTAATATTTATAAAGTGTTTTACAACCGTTATAAATACTAGATATTATTGGAAGGCAACCTGGTATTATAAAAAGAGAAATCGGAAGATCTGGATTTCAGATCCCAGCTTTGACATTTCCTATCTCTGAGACCCTCAGCAAGTCACTCCTCTGTAAAATGGGGGAGGTGTGGCATAGATGTCCCTCTAATATCCCTATGAGCTTTTAATCTATGATTGGATGGATTCACAAGAACTTCCATTGAACAGAAGGGGGAAGGAAAGTCCTGCAAGGCTGGATTTCTCTATGGGTACATTCTTCCTGTACCATAGTGTGATGGAAAGAGAATCTAGTTAATAGTAGGCCTTCAGCAAAAAAAAAAAAAAAGTTATTGAGTACTGGAGGTTGACACACCTGGATTCTAGTCCTGTATCTGCCACTGACTAGCTCCTTGTGACCTTCGATCAATTCATCTTCATCCTCCTCTGTAAAATGTTGGATATATTCCAGCTCTAGCCTTCAGGGTCCAAGAAAACATCCTTATGCTGCCCGCTCCTCCATCCTGACAAACCCAGCTTTTCCACCTTCTGGGTTCCCTCGGCCCCTACCCCAGAATCCCTCCATCCCCCCAGGGAGACACGTTTCGGGTTTCCAGGTGGAACCAGCTAGATCTGGCCATCGTGCTGCTTTCCATCATGGGGATCACTCTGGAGGAGATCGAGGTCAACGCATCGCTGCCCATCAACCCCACCATCATCCGAATTATGAGGGTGCTCCGGATCGCGCGTGGTCAGTGTCTGCCAGAGAGGCTCCCCCCAGCCACACCAGGCACTCTAACATTGTTCCTCCATCCTGCTTTTGGAGACTAACAGCTGGGGGCAGGAATGCTTGTACCTTGGAGATGGATTGGGAAATAAGATCCCTTCTGGGATAGAATCCACCTGCCCAACAAGCCAACCCATTTTTCTTCCATACGATATGAAACTGGTTGGAAGGGAGGAGATCTGGGCTGCTTTAGGACCACTGGTCAGCTCCCAGTCTACTGTACCATTCTCAGTGCATCCAATCTGACCTTTCCCAGCCCACCTCTGCTGAGTAAGAAGGTGGCTGGGTTCCTCAGACCTCCTCGTTGCCTTCTCTCTGTGGCAGGTGAGCCCCTTCATAGCCTAACACCTCCACTGGAAGCCCCCCCACCCACCCAGCGACAGTCCAGGCCAGGGATAATGGGCCTTGAGGTCTTAGGCTGAGAAGGGGGAAGGGAAGGAGCTGTTCATCCTCATCCCATCCCTTTGTTTCCTCAGTGCTGAAGTTGCTGAAGATGGCAGTGGGCATGCGGGCTCTGCTGGATACAGTGATGCAGGCCCTGCCCCAGGTATTGGAGGGGGCTGGGATGGGACACAGTGACGGGGACGGAGAAGGAGGAAGAAAGTTTGAAACTGGACTGGAATATGCATTTTCATCTTTGCCTTTTCTTTTTCTCTTTTCCAGGTGGGGAACCTAGGGCTCCTCTTCATGTTACTGTTTTTCATCTTTGCAGCTCTAGGTGTGGAACTCTTTGGAGACCTGGGTGAGTTGGGGTCATTTGTGTGTGTGTGTGTGTGTGTGTGTGTGTGTGTGTGCACGCGCGCGCGCGTGTGTGCACGTGTGTGAACTTTGTCTGAGGGCAAAGAAGTGGGAGCTGGAGGGTTCTGGCGTCTGGCTGACTGGGGGCTCCCCATTCTCTCTTATCCTCTCCCCTAGAGTGTGATGAAACCCACCCCTGTGAGGGCCTGGGCCGCCATGCCACCTTCAGAAACTTTGGTATGGCCTTCTTGACCCTTTTCCGAGTTTCTACTGGTGACAACTGGAATGGCATCATGAAGGTGGGACCCTCCTCCTCTCCCTGCCCCCCCCTTGAATGTTCCTGGCTCTTCCTGGAGTTGGTCTGTCCTCAGAATTTTATTGTAATAGCCTGAGCTAAGTATTGTTAGGAAGTTGAAATCATAGTAAGTAAAATCTTGTAGCATTCTCCACATCAAAGCACCTCATAATTTGCTTTTGAGGACTCCTTTGTTTAGAGGGATAAAATATGCCTCTAAGAGTTTTTTGTCCTTAAAACACCCCAAAATTCCTCTTTCTGCAGAAGATATATTATAACTTCTTCCATATTCAAGATACCTAATAACTCCTCTCTCCCCAGAACTTCTATAATTTTTTCTATAACTTTTCCATCTTCCTCTGACATCTTATAGCTCCCTTTTTGACCAGGACACCCTATAATTCATCCCATATCCCCAGGACACTCTATAAATTTTTCTTCTCTTTAGCTCATTCTATAACTTCCTCCAAGCCCAATAAAGCTCTTTCTGACACCCTATAGCTCCCCCTCTCACCAGTATACCCTTTGACTCTACTTTCTCCCTAAGAGGCCCTTTCTTCCATACCCAAAACACACCCTCCCTTTCCCCAAGACACCCTATAACTAACACTCCTACTCCCTATAATACACTATAACTTTTCTGCCCCGTCAAGAAACCATATATCTCTCTCTTCTCCCTAAGATTCCCTACAATTTTTTCCTATAACTTTTTCACCTCCTTTGCCAGAACACCCTATACCTTCTGCTTCTCCCTTAGACACCTTTAACTCATTTTTGTCCTTGGGACACTCTATAACTCACCTCTGTCCCAGTACACTGTATATACGTATATACATACAATATATACACATATATTCTCTTCTCCAGATCACCCTATAACTTCTTCCATTCCCAAGATACTTTATACCTCCTCCCTTTTCCTTGGACATCCTATAACTCTTCCCTCTTTTTTGATACTCTATAGCTCCCCACTTTTACCAAGATATCCTATAACTCACTCCTAAACCCAGGATACCCTCTAAATTCTCTTTCTTCTCAAGACACTCCTTTCTCTTCCAAGACACCCTCTAACCCAAGTGTTCTTACCCATTTTCTGTGTCAGGGACCCCTCGAGTAATCTGGTAAAGTCTATAGCCTCCTTCTCAGAATAATATTTTTGAACACAAAGGATTATAAAAGGAATTAATTATATTGAAATGTAGTTATCAAAATATTTTAAAAATTCAATTTATTTTAATCCTAATTCTCTCCCTCTCTTCTCCCTTTCTCCCACCCATTGAGAAGACAATTAAAACAAAACCCATATCAAAATTTTTTTTTTAATTTCAAGGACTTCCTGAAATCTATCCATGGATTCCAGGTTAAGAACCCCTTCTCTTGTCTAACTCATCCATTTCCCCACTCAGGATACCCTCCGAGACTGTGATCAGGAGTCCACCTGCTACAACACTGTCATCTCGCCCATCTACTTCGTGTCTTTTGTATTGACTGCCCAGTTTGTGCTGGTGAACGTGGTCATCGCAGTCCTGATGAAGCACTTGGAGGAGAGCAACAAGGAGGCCAAGGAAGAGGCAGAGCTGGAGGCTGAGCTGGAGATGGAGATGAAGACTTTGGCCCCACCCCAGCCTCCCATCTCGGGAGACCCCTTTTCCTGGCCCCAGGGAGAGGGAGGGCCAGACAGCCAGCCTGGCAGCCCAAAGCTCAGGGCCCCTCAGGCCTTGCACGTCAAAGTGGCTTCTCAACTCTCCTTGGCCCACCCCACGGTGAGACCCCAGTGGGAAATGAGGGGACTGGAAAGAGGGGGAGGAGTAAAGACCCCCCTGGGGCTGGAGAGGTACTTTATGGAGCAGGCAGAGAATGGGAGGAATAGGAAACCATCAGACCCAGGCTGAAAGCCAGCCACAGGACCCCAATTGAAGATTCACTCACTGCCACTTTCCTGCCCCCTAGAACCAGGTCCTCACTCTCCTCCCAAATGATCAAGCCCCTGAGACACAGGCTCCACTGCCGCCCTGGAGGAGAATATGGGAGCTGGAAAGGGCATCACCCCATGGGATGGTGTTGACAGAGATGGGTCAAGAAGGGAGGTTGGGAAGGCACTCTGGTTCCTCACCAGGGCTGCTGCCAACAGCAATGCTTCATGTCTCTTCCAGTCTTCTTCAAGGGGAACTGTGTCAGTAAAAACATTGCCCCCAGCCCTGGGTGGTCTCTAGGTACCTGTGGGATCTGCTTACCAGGCAGCCTGACTGGCCCTGACCTAGAATAGTGATGGTGCTGCTCTCAGCACCTCTGTCTTTGCTATTCAGGGGGCTGCAAGGGAGTGCCAGGGGTGATAGTCTCCTTCTGCCTCACCAGGGATGGTGCTTTCTGATAGAAGCAGAGGGTTCGTTTCCTTGGAGAGATAATAGAACTTTCCCCCACTCCCGTTTTTTTTTTTCTCCAAGCAAACGTATTTGTTTCCCAGTGCTGATCTGGCCTCTCCTTTCTTGAATTCAGGACTGAGCTTTCTGAAAAGCTTTCTTTGTTTTCTTCCTGTCTCTTTTTTTAATGCCCTCTCATCTCCTTCCCCTCATTTTCTCTCTACCTCCTTTCTTCTTTTTTCCTGTTTTTTCCATCCTTCTCAACCCATGCTTTCTTTAACCTGTCCTATTTCTTCTTCCTATCTTCCTTTTCTGCTTCCCCATTCTCTCTCTCTCTCCTTATTCATTCTCTCTGTCTGTATCCTTTCATACCATCCTCATTCCCATCCCCTCTATTCTGAGCCTTCCTCTCTCTCCCATCCCTTCTTTCTTCTTCATCCTTCTTGTCTCAAACTCACCCTCTCCTTCATCCTATCCCTCATCCTTTCTCTCCCTCGCCCTCTCATCCTTTCCCTCATCCTTTTTCTCTCACCCTCTCTCCATCCTTTCTTCCTTATCCTCTCTCTCTCCTTTGTTCTCCCTCTCCCTCATTTTCTCTCACCCTCTCTCCATCCTTTCTTCCTTATCCTCACTCTCTCCTTTGTTCTCTCTCTCCCTCATTTTCTCTCTCCCTCATCCTTTTATTCATCTTCTCTCTCTACCCACCCTCTCTCCACATCCTCTATCTCTCTCCTTCATTCTCCTTCTTTCTCTATCTCCTCTTCCCTCTCTTCTCTATATCCTACTCCTGCTTTGTTCCACTAATCTTCTCATCTGTATCCCTTTTTCATTCTCAACCTCTCTTCTTTATTTTTTCTTTCTGTTTCCCTTCTCTCTCCTCATCTCTTCTTTTCTGCTCATCTTTTCCCACTCATGTCCCCACCTCCTGCTCATTCCCCTTCTCTTGCCCTTTCTCCATATGTCACTCTCTTCTATCTGCCCTCCCTTTCGTCTCTAACCCTCTCCTCTACCTCCTCTCCCTTCCCTAACTTCTCCTCGGCACCACTCAGGACAAACAGCTGTTTGACACCATCTCCCTGCTGATCCAGGGGTCTCTGGAGGGGGAGTTGAAATTGATGGATGAGCTGTCCAGCTCTTTGGGCCGGCCCTACACCTTCCCTCCCGCCCCTGGCCAGGGCGACTCCGAACCTCAGGTTACTGTCCCTGTGTTGTGCGCCCTGCCCTGCCAGTCTAGTATTGGAGGGGGATTACTGTGTCCACCACTGATTAAGGTGGCCAGTAAGGAGGGAAACCTATAGTTACAGTGTAGATTAGGAAAATAATCGATATTCTGGCAGTGTTTCCTTGAGCTGGGATGGTCCATTCTGATACAGCAGGAGGCTGAAAAAAACATTAGAGGGAGAGAATTGGAAGGGCGATGGTGGTGGGAGGCTGATGTGGGCATTAGAATAAGACAGGTAGGTAAAGGCTCAGGCAGATACTATAACAGGGATTTTTAACCTGTTGTCCACAGACCCCAAAGGGGTCCATGGATAGATCTCAGGGTGTCCATGAACCTAGATGGGGAAAATTTCATAATTTTTACTAACCTCTAACTGATATTTATCATTTCTTTTAATTATTTAAAAAACACTATTGTGATAAGGGGTCCATGGGCTTCACCAGACCACCAAAGGTCTCCATGACACACAAAAAAGGTTAAGAATCTCTGTACTAAAAGAAAGAGGTCATTCGTGGGAGGTCTTTAGGGCTCTTTTGGTTATATCACTGAGGAGGAGAGGAAGAGAGATGGGGAGAGAGAGGGAATATGGAGGTGAGGGGCTGTCTGGTTAAACACTTGTGGGATGAGGAGGGGAGGGGGAAAGGGCAAAGAGATTTTCTTGGCAGTGCTGACTGACAGGCCTGAGAGTATGGGAGGGATTTCCACAAAAGGGCCCTGGATGGCTGGCCCTGGAACCAGGATTAGTCCAGTGTGGGTCCACCCAGAATGAGAGGCTGATTCCTCTCTGTGGGTCCTGGCTCCCGCAGTCACCCAGGATAGTGGCTTCTCATTGTGTTCTTGTTTGGGCATGACAGATGCTTCATTTATCTGATTATTTTAAGCCCGAGTTTATCCTAAAAAGAGATTTGGGAGTTGGTAGAGGAGTGGGGGCAGAGAGGAATGAGGCCATGACACTGATCTCTAAGAACATGCGAGATGTGAAACATGAAATGGATGTTTTTCTATTCCCTTCCTATCCATCACAACTCTTTCATGCCCCCCGGGACTTCCACTATAATTATTCCTCATTCTCTTGCTCTTTCAAGCCCTTGTCCTTTCTGCTCTGTTACCCTCTCTCCACCCTTTACTAGGCCTTTTCTTCCCTAATCTCTCCCCTTCTCTTTCACACCCTCACAGTCCTTGCCATCTCTCTTCCTACAGCAGAGGAATCAATTCCCTAAATTAGGACAGGAAACATGGCAGATTAGGGTTTGGGGGGGTTCTGGGAGTTCAGAGACTAAAGGAATTAGCTTTAAATCTCCCCATCCTCTGTTTCCTGTGCTTTTTTCCTTTCCAGCTCCCCTTTGCTTCCTAGCTCAGTCCCTGCTCCAGTTAAAGCTACAAGAGCATAGAACCCCAGATCTCTTCTAGGATGGGAAAGGATAAGAAGTCAGGGCTCATCTGCACACCTTTCTCCCAGTGTTACATCATCACAATGGGAATAAGGGTGTCAGGGTTTTACTCCAGAAGAGGGAAGCAGCCTGTGAGAGCATCAAGTACGGACTTTAGTGTGATCAGTGATGATTTCACTAGGTGGGAACACAAAGCTGGGAATACAGGACCCTTAAAGATATTTGAAATAGGGTGGTAGAAGACTCCAAGTAGGAGAGAATGGAGAAGGAAGAGTTAGAGAAAGCCCCTGAACTGAGGCTGCTTATAGGAGCCTCATCTCCCACACTTAGATTTCTAGAGCTTAGAGATGGAAGGGTAGACATCTTTCCCAACCTCTCATTTTATGAAAAAGGAAACTGAATGCCAGAGAGGGAAGTGACATGTCCAAAGTGGAGCAAAGGTGGGATCTGAACCCACATCTCATGCTCTTTCCATGATGCCACTCTGTGGAGAGTGAGCCTAGCATGTGTACAGACCAGATCTTTGGGGGGAATGGGTAACAGTTGTAACACACCCAGGTGTATAACAGCAGGGAAAGTATATGCTTGTGTGAGTCCATATGTGTGTAGACACACATCCCAATACTTTTGGTGGCTCTGAGAGAGAAGGAGGCCATCCCAAGAGGTTACTGGAGATGGATGATGGCTATGGAAGAAGGCAGGGACAGACTGTGAGATTGAAGAAGTCAGAAGCTGAGGCCTTGACAAACCCTGCCAAGCCTTTTAGATGTAGAGAAAATAATAAGAGCATAGCCAGGCTCTCTGTGGTATTGCCCCCCTCATCTCCCTCTCCGTGCCCCACCCCCCTCCATACTGCTACCTCTGTCTATAGAGAAAAGGGAGAAAAATCATCTTTCTTTTCCTTTTCTTTATTTCCCTCTCTTTTTTTGGTTTCATCTTTCATGACTGTGTCTAAAGCCCTTCCTCTGACACATGGTGGCAGGGGGTGGTCTAAGAGTCTGCGGGGATCTTTTTTTTATGTGGTTTCCCCATGCTTTGCTATTCAAGTTCTGTCGATGTTTGCCCTCAGTCCTTTTGTATATGTGGTGACCCTTCGAATTCATTCTCTGATGCTGTGTGTGTGTGTGTGTGTGTGTGTGTGTGTGTGTGTGTGTGTGTGT
>NW_020954575.1:14938493-14966230 GCF_900497805.2 Vombatus ursinus | reverse complement strand
TGTGTGTGTGTGTGTGTGTGTGTGTGTGTGTGTGTGTGTGTGTGTGTGTTGGGTCAGGAAAGTCTGAGGGATGTCAGTTTGTTGGAGGTGGGGGGAGAGAACAGGGAGGTTTTTGTTGTTTTTTTTTTTCAGTGTGTTTTGTTAAAAAAAGAAAAAAAAGATTTTCTTTTTTCTTCCCTTTTTTTTTGTCCTGGTTTCTTATGCTTGATCATCTCTCTCCTTGTT
This sequence comes from Vombatus ursinus, assembly GCF_900497805.2. NCBI lineage: Eukaryota > Metazoa > Chordata > Mammalia > Diprotodontia > Vombatidae > Vombatus > Vombatus ursinus. The sequence continues at coordinate 14,966,005 of NW_020954575.1, read as the reverse complement.
TAGATCCCTCTAGCTGAGATGGAGGCTCTGTCTCTGACGTCAGATATTCTGTCTGAACAGTCCTGCTCCTTAGCTCTGACGGATGATTCTTTGCCTGATGACACTCACACACTTTTACTTAGTGTCCTGGAAAGAAATGTACATACACAGACCCACTCACTTTCCCCCTTAGCTCTGTGTAGGGCTCTGAATACTGGCACTGGGGCTTTTCCTCTCTCCACCACCCCCCAACCCGTCCCCTTTCTCTCAAATCTTCCGGTTCTCATTCTTCACCCCAGATACATTAATTCAGTTACAGCTCTTGTGTTTTTGCCAAATTAACATCTCTCGCCAGCTCTTCTCCAGAGAGAGAGAGACACAAAGATTGAATGTGTGTGACCTTTTCCACAAGGAATACAGGGGAGAGTGGATAGGCATCAAAGTATTAACCTGGGTACCTTCCACACCCCTCTTTGGAACTGGCCCTGCCTGGCTGCAGAACCAGGCAACTGATGAAAGAAATAGTGTGTTCTGGAGACCCTAGACCTCTGCCCTAGGGGTTCAGATTCAGCCCCCTGTATTTGGAGCCCTGCCCAAGCTGTGCCCTCATCCCACTTTCCCTTCTTCTCCATACCTCTACTCCACCCTTCTCAATATTAGACATTCACCACTGTGTAGTGGGGCGGTGCTTTCTCCTCTGCTGTGACCAACATAATTTCTTTCCCCACTTTTGGAAAGGGACCATTCTTGTCTTCTTTGTAACACTCCATGTCTCTCACCTCCCACCCTAATTTCTGAGGACCTTTCTTTGTGTTGCTGATGAATCCTCCAGCCTCCCTTGTCTCTCCAGCCCTGTGTGACTCAGAACCTACTCCCCTTTCCCATCCCAATCATCCCCCGAATCAGATTTCCCATGGTTGTGGTGCAAAAGAAAGAAGAGGCCTCGGCAGCCCCTTGGGACTTGCTGGGGGAGGGAGGTGAGAAGAAGCTAGTTCCCAAATAAACCTTCCTTTTTCCAGTGCATCCCAGCTGCACCAGCAGAAATGCACTGGGCTAGGGCCTACAGCTACTGGGAACATTGCCACCGGTTGGAGGTCCCAAGGGGGGCTGTGGGTTATTGGCTTCAATTGAGCCCAGTGCCGGGGGACTGGGAGCTAAGGATACAGTCCTGTCCCAGGCTCGGACATCCTCAATCAAAGCCCTGAGTTAGTATTCTTGTCAGGTTGCTAAATTGGGAGCAAGGAAAACAAAACCCAGAACTGATGATGGGGCAGAGGAAGGAGACAGACCATAGTTATGTTTCTTGGTCCTGGGCAGCCAGCTTCCATCCTGCCTGGCCTCTGAAGCTGATGACTGACCTAGCATTGGAACTAAAACTAAAGTGCCTTCCTCCTCTCCTGGCCTAGACTCTCACTGGTCTCCCCTTCTCCTGTCCCCAACTCTCCTGCCACCTGCTCCCTATTGCTATAACCCCGGGACCACAAAATTGGTAAGGAAGGAGCTCAGGTGGGTGAGAGGTCAGGAACTCAGGTCCTAGTGGACATCTTTACAATGGTCCCTTGTCCTCTGGTTCCTAGGAGGCACTGATTTTCCTGTAATTGTCCCACTTGCTGTACCTCCACCAGGAGCTGGGAATGGGGGTGGGAGTGGAGGTGGGGGCAGGAGATGGAATTGAGACAGGAAAGGCTTTATGTGGCCTTCTGCTAAGCCTTGGGAGAAAGTGATTTAAAAATCATTCCATCTCTGGGTGAGACACTCAAGGAATGTTCAAGAGGAACTCTGTCCAACATCTTCATTTAGAAAGACCTATCCCTACAAAAACACTTGAGGTTCTGATCCTATGATCTTGGGTGACCTCTTTTATAATCCATAGACAGGGATATCTAAGCCTCCTTAAAATAAATAGTCTCCACCATCTTTTGATACACACACACACACACACACACACACACACACACACACACTCCTTTGCCATCTGGTGCTATGTATAAAAATATAGTGATATAAACTACAAACCTGGGGGCAAAGTTTCCTTCCCGCCCTGCCTCCTTCCTGAAAGCTCATTTGTCTCACTTTTCTGTCTCTGTGTCCCTTGTTGTTCCCTTTCCCCAAACTCTCTGACAGTGTGCATGCCCATTGTTCCTATCTGCTGGGGTGGGAATCTGGTTTCCAGCTGCCTAATTGTACCTTGGTGGCCAAAACCATGCACCTCCTCTTCCTCCCTCCCCTCCCACTTTCTTTTTCAGACTGTGACCCTTCCCCACTCTGAGGCTCTGGCCACTGGACCCTCTGCCCTCCAACCAAGTCTGCTAACTGTCCGGAAGTCGGGGGTCAGCAGGACCCACTCCTTGCCCAATGACAGCTACATGTTCCGAGATGAGGGCTCCTATCAGGGCTTCTTAGGGCAGAGGGCCTGGATGCTTCCCAAATCTCAGTCAGGTAGGAGCTCTAGGGGGATGGAGTGGCCAACCATGGCCTTCCTAAAGCAATCAATGGACATCAACTCAGGTTCATATTTCAGTCTTGTGCTGGACACCTGGGAGCATAGTAGAACAAAAAAGAATGCATGTGGTCCCCAGTCTCAGGAAGCTTCCAAGCCTTTTGGGAAAGAAAGATTACCCTCAGAGAGCTCCTGGTTTGCTGGGAGGGTCAGTCCTGGAGGAAGAAGTGCTCATCAGGATTTTAAACAAGGTTGTGATGGTTTAGTAGACGGAAGTGGGGCAGGATCTCACAGTTTGGGAGAATAGTAGGAACAAACCTCTTCGATAGCAGCAATGGAGATGGAAACAGAGAAGAGGTGTTAATGGGGGTGGGGGGTGGGGGTGGGAAAGTCAAGGAAGGTAGATTTCAGGACAGACATTCCTGATGCCTCTAACCTTCCTAACAACCCCACAGCAGGCTCAGCTACTTCTATCCACTCCCAGCCAGTAGATGCCAGAGCCCTCCTACAGCTTCCCAAAGATGGGTCCCACCAGCTTCAGCCCCATGACCTCTCCAACTGGGGCATAATCCCCAAACTTCCCCCACCGGGGTGCTCCCCTTCTGCACAGAGGCAGCTTCGGCGACAGGTGAGGGGAGGACTCCATCTCCCTTTGTCAGGTGGGAAAATGCAAAGGTTTTAGTAGGAGGTGTGTGTGTGTGTGTGTGTGTGAGAGAGAGAGAGAGAGAGAGAGAGAGAGAGAGAGAGAGCATTTGGGTCCTGGGTTCTCTACAGAGATTGGTCTAGAAATGATGAATAAACTCAGTCAGGAGAGACCTTAGCAATCGTCTAATCCAACTCCCTCATTTTACAGATGGGGAATCTGAGGCTGAGAAGCAGCTTGTACCAAGTACCTTAGGCAGGATTTGAACCCAGGCTTGTCTGACTCCACATGTTTCATTTGTGTCCTTTTAAAAGTGTGATTGTTACCTTGCGCAAGTCGCTAAACTTCCTTGGGCCTCAGTTTCCTGATCTGTAAAATGAAGGAGCTGGACTAGATGGCCTATGTTTTTTTCTTAATTTTAATTTGACAATGCTTGTGCATGCACGTACCCAGCTGTCTATATTTGTGTACAGGAGTGAGCACAGTGGGAAGGAGAGTAGAGCCTCATCTAGAGCAAGCTCCCTGTACTTTAACCAGGAGCCTCAGAGGAGACAGTGTGTTGTGTCATATTGGAAAGAGCATTGGGTCTGGAGTCAGAGAATCCCAAGCTGCTTACTTGTGTGACCTTGGGCAAATCACTTAATCTTCCCCTGGCCCTCAATTTTCCCAGCTGTAAGATAAGGGGTTTGAACTAGATGATCTCTCTGGCCCTTTCTGTCTGGCTCCTGGATTATTCTGTGACCCAAGTTGAAATCCCAGTTTGGCTGCTTGTCTTTTGTGTGACCTCATGCAAGTCATTTCCCTTCCTCTGGGTCTCAGTTTCTTTCTCTCTAAATCTTCTTATGCCTACTGCTGTAATAGTAATAATAACTCACATTTAAGTAGTGCTATAAGATTAATAAAGCACTAAACCTATATTATCTCATTTGATCCTCAAAACAACCTTATGAAGTAGGCACTATAATTATCCCCATTTTACAGATAAGGAAACTGAGTCTGAGAAATATTAAGTTACTTGCCCAGAGTTACATAGTACGTACAGTGAGCATCTGAGACAAGATTTGTTTGAGGTTCCCAACTCATCACTCTGCCCACCGCACCATCTAGAAAAAGAATAGGAACAACCTTTTAAAACCTCCAGAAACTTCTTCCTTAGTGTTTTATAATTCCAGTTCTAGAACTCTAGAGGTTCTAGAGGGCCTAAGCTAGATCTAATGTTTGTGGGTGGCAGAGGAACCTAGAACCTAGAAGATAGAAGTCAGGCTAAAGCAAGGTCGGCCCCCCAACCCCAGCTGGGGCTTTGTAAATACTGCAGTCCAGCATTCGGGGCCCTTATTGTGATTGCTGCCACGGATCTCCATGATTGGGAAGTAAATCAAGCCTGAGAATGGTTCTACTTCTTAAATTCCTTACTGGGGAAGAAGGGACAGTGCCCAGCCAAAGGCCTTGTTCCTGCTTCCTTCCCCTTCTCAGGTATGTTTCATAGGCTGACCCTATTTTCTTCCCTTCTACCGTCTCTCTTTTTCCCCTTCCCAAACCAGGCAGCAATAAGGGCTGATTCCCTGGACATGCAGGGTTTGGGCAGCAGGGAGGATGTTGTAACTGAGGTGAGTGTACCCTATACCATGCCTTCCCAAGATACTCCCAGCTGGGGCCGTTCCAGCATCAGAGTCCAGCAACGTCCTCGGAACCAATGCAAGAAATCCAAGCACATGCCACCAGCCCCCTGCCTGGGCACAGACCCTCTCCAGGACAGGTGCCAACCAGGCCACGAGGCATCGGAGACCATTAGCTGCCTGGAACTGCATGCCCAACCAAAATGGGGCTCAAGCCCCAGGCCCCAACATCCCCCGACTCCAAAGGGTGGAGAACATCTGAGAGACCTGAAGAAATGTTACAGTGCAGAGACACAGGGCCGCCCTCACCGGCCCACCTTGTGGCCAGATGAACAGAGGAGACACTCCATCGCTGTCAGCTCTCTGGATAGCTGTTCCCAGGCCTGCCCAGGCTCTGATGCCTTGAGCCTTGGAGGCCAGGAGCTGAGCAGGCCAGTGATAGGACCCAAAAGCTGGCCCAAGAAAAAACTGAGCCCTCCTTGCATCTCCATAGAACCACCTGAGAGCCAGGGTTCCCGGCCCTTGCCCAACCCAGGTGTCTGCCTCCGGCGCAGGGCTCCATCCAGTGACTCCAAGGACCCTTTGGCCCCTGACAGCATGGCCATCTCCTCACCCCCCCCAAAGAAAGACTTACTGATGCTCTCTAGTTTCTCCTCTGATCAGTTAGATCTGGAACCCTGAATCACCTTTCCCTTCCTCACTGGGCTCCACTGGGTGCCATATCTCTCCTTCTGGGCTATATCCTTGAAAAAGTTCAGTATAAACCAAGGAGAGTATCACTTCTATCATCCTAACAGGCATTGGATAAACAAACAAATACAACTTCCAAAGACAGTTTAAATGCAGCAGTTTGGGGTCATTATGGTGGCTGAGGAGCACCAGACAGAGTAAGGGGCTGGGCCAGGAAGTTCTTCCAGGTGCCCAAGAGTGATTGGGAGAAAGCAATATGTCTGTGCAGAATCTCTATGTATATTCTATTTTATTAAATTAATTGACTCTAGTATTTGCGGGATGTACGACATTTTGTGACTTAAGAGATTTTTGTTTTCCTCTTATTTTATGTGTCTCCTAATATTTCCGAGAAGGCATCTGTCTCTTGGCTATTTTAACTTAGAATAATCAGACTAGTTATAGTCCCTCTTCTTACAAAGCACAAGTTGTGACTGTGAGTGCATTAAGTCCCCAACTGTGACCCACCTTCGGCAAAGAGAGAGCAATTGATAGGGGAGAGAGAGAGAGAGAGAGAGAAACAGAGAGAGAAACAGAGAGTTTTGGAAACTAATGTAACTTTTTTCTCTTTAACCACATCATTGTTTTCTGAAGAGAAAAAAAGGTAATTTGGACAAAGAAGTCATTTTAAAAATGCAATGGAAACCTTTTTATATATACATATATATATATACATATATATAATAAAAAATGATTTTCCAAAGTAAAAGTTAATCACATTTCAGAATAAAAGTGGGGGGAGGGGAGAGAACAGAACTGTTCAGTCAGTGAGGGATAGATGCCCAGGGGAACAGATGTAGATGTGGTTACTCCAAGATGTTTGGAGATGGTGCGTGTGTGTGTGTGTGTGTGCGTGTGTGTGTGTGTGTGTATGGGGGTGGGGGTGGGGGTGGGGGTGAGGTACACTACCAAACTCATCACTGAGTGAAGAAAGAACTTCTTCTCAAACTGAAAGGAGTCTCAGGAGAGGCTGGTGAGGGAGGAGCAGTTCAAATTTCCGCAAAGGTTGGTGGTTTGTCTCTTAGTCAGCAGATTCTGCCTTGAGTGTCTTTCATTTTAGATTAACTCGTTTCTTCTGTCAGCCATCAGTGGTCCATTGAAAGCTACAAATTGATGTTAATGAAAAAGTTTTGGCTAATTATTGTGGTTTCTTTAGTTTTTTCAAATTTTGGGGGTTGGGATGAACTCTTAGGGGACAGTAGTAAGGGAGAGCATATAGGAGCTGAGGTGTATGGAGCTCAACTTGACCAGTTTTTTCATTTTCCCTAGAGTAGATATTTTAACTTGTCCTTGAGTGGTATGTTTCTTGTCAGACTGGGTGGTTTACGGTGAGATCTCTGTAATCCATCACCTATGATGCTGTTCGCCTAAAGCCTGGGGAAGCATTATTGACTGTTTCTGCAGTAGAGGGCTGTGGGGGCTCTCCATGGGGCAAACATTCTATCTAATCACTTGGCCTCCAGCCTTGACAATAATGTCATTAGAGCTGGCACCACCAGTGACTGCTCCATCACCACTTTGCATTGGACAGGATGAAGGGAAACAATGGGATTAGAGTTGATTAAAGCTGAGCTGCATCCTTTCTAGGCAGCAGTGGGGGGTGTAGGCTGCAGCGTGGGCCTGAGGTGAGCACAGAGTGGACCATCTGGTAGTTTGGGCAGGGGAGGAGGGGCACTGGGAGAGCCTAGCAAGGCCCCCTAGGAGGGTGATGAATGAGCAACATCTAGGTGTTTACATGGTCTGGTGCTGCCTGCCAAGGGGAACCGCTTTCTATACAGCCAACACAGAGAAAAGGCAAGTGAGAAAGATGGGAGGGAGAGCCAAGGGGAGGGAGGCAGCCATGGGCAGAAAGTATCGAGGAGGAGAGAGGGAGATAGGGGACAGGGAAGAGTTACCTTCCTGGTGCTATAATATGCAATATTTCTGTCTGAAATCTGGTGCAAGGAGGCAGCGTCATCTGATCCACATGGAGCTCAGGTCTGCTTCTCATCCTTCCAGACACCTCCTCCCTACCACAGTCACCCTTAATTCCTCTCCTATTATTCCTAATAATCTCCTATTACTTTTTATCCCTTCTCTAACTCCTATCTGGACCCCATCCTTCCTGTTCTCTTGGCCACCACCCCTCCATCCTCATCCTATTGACATGTATGTCTCCCCCAGGGTTGAGGTTTCTGTACTCCAGGGCTAGGGAAACTGTAGGACCGGTTTTTGTCAGCCCAAGAGTAAACCAGACCTGATGGGGTGGGGGATAGGATGGGGGCACTCAGGGCCTGGCCACTTTGTAAAATTGTGTATTTTCTAAGCTGCGGGTGAGCTTTTCTAATCACTCTTTTGGAGAAAAACAGTCCTAATCCTTAAAGCAAAAACCTGGTTTGTATCATTCTGGGGTGTGCAATAATGTTGGGCTTGTTTTCTTGGGGTGTCTGGGGAGGGGTGGGTTTATAGGATCTCTTCTTTTTCCTTTTTCCTTTTTTTTTTTTAAAGCAAAACTGTACAGAGCCCCTAGGGTTCCATCACCTGGTTCTGTTGATAGAATTTTTATATTTTTGTAGAATTCTCTTAGCTGTTTGTCCATATCCTTTCCCTGAAAGGATATGGGAGAAGGGGAACAGGGGTTGGGGATTTTTCTCCCCTATGGGTGGGTGGGGCTCTACTCTAGATCAGAGGAGGCCCCACCTACTATGGCCAGAGAACTGGACCTAAAGATAGCCCACTCCTCTCCCTTTTACCACCTCTCTTATTCCCCTGCCCCCACTCTTCCCTCGGATTCCCTATTACTTATTCCCCCAGCCTATCCCTAGCACACCAGCACTTTACAACTGTGGAGTTTCTTACTTTTATCTTTTGGGGGGTTTCTCTCTTCAGTGGACCCTGGGGGGAAGACAGAAAAGGGAAGAGTCATGGGTTCTAAGCAATTCAAAGACCCTTCCCCCACCCCCACCCCCATCCTCTTCTCCCTTGCAGGGGCCAAAATAGCTTCTATGGTTTGTTGTATGAGATGGGGTTGTTTGGAAGCCAAAAAGCTGAAGATATATTTCAGGTGAGGGGGGAAAAGGCTCTCCCTCCCCTCTGACTCCAGCCAGGGTCTGTTCAGCTGGAAGGCTATGGTGAGACAGAATTCTCTGAAATTCTCTGGTTTCTTGTTATTACACCTCAAGCCCAGAGGGGACAGTGCAGGAGAGAGATGCGGTAATACGGTAATTGTGGGGTCAGAGTGAATTTTAAAAAATACCACAAATAAGTGTAAAACTTGTACAAACGATGGAAACCCCGTGTGACTCTTGAAGGGGTTTTGAAATGAAAATCATGATGGCTCTGAATAATATTAACAATAATAGTAATAATAATAATGATGATGATGATGATAAATAATCTTGTTGTCTGTCTCGATGATTATTTGCTTCGTCGGTCCTGGGGCTGGGAGGATGTGAGTGATGAGACTAGCAGGTGATGTTGGTAGCACTCTTAAGTTTTGCAAAAGTGTTTTTTACAAGCATTATCTCATTTGATTTACGCAAAGACCACGTGAGGCAAGTGTTGCTATTCCCATTTTACAGATAAGAAAACTGAGTCTCAGAAAAGTGAAGTTAACTTCTCCATGGTCGCAGAGCTAGTAAGTGTCAGAAACTGGGTTGTGACCTCAGGTCTCTAGTGACTCCCAGAACAGCATCCTTTTTCCTGCTCCGTTCTGTCTCGGTGGGAGGCTAGGGGATATGGGGTAGGGTGATGTGGAGATGCAGGTGGGACTGAGCCCTCTCCGAGAGACTAAGCATTGGAACTGGGGACTGGGAAGATGGATTGCTTTTGAATGAGTTTGGAGACAGGGTGACCTCATCTGAGCTGGGCAAGAGCACCCCCCACCCACACAACAGAAAGTGATACAATATCTAAAGGAAAGACTAGCTGAGGTGTCCCAAGAAGCCTGCCCGCACACACTGCCTGCCCCACTGAAGGGTAAACCCTGGAATGAGAGCAGAGACCAAGGATCATCAAGGTAGGCAGCATAGGAGGGTATGACGTGGGATTGGGGGATGAAATGGAATGAGGGACACATTTGAATACTGCTCTTTATAAATGCACACATTTTTGAATGGTAGAAAATTCCTTCTCTGTGGCCTAAAGGCATTTATTTTGAGATAAATCCAAGCATGCATGCTACAGTAAAAGTCTTCAGTGTCCAGAAACACACAGGAGGCACAACTTTTAAACATTTTCCAGGTCACAAAAATACCTTATCCTGGCGCTGAGTATATTTATGGGGTTACCTTCCCCATCCTTTCCTACCCTTTCCCACACCCACCAACCCACACTTCCCTGTCCAGAGGAGTACCTATGGCAGAGGGTCTTAACTTGGGACCTACATGGAGAGATTTCAGGGGGCCCATCAATTTAAAAAAAATAGGTTGATCACTATATTTTAATATAGTTTCCTTTGTAATCCTATATATTTTATTTTCTATATTTAAATACATTATTGTGAGAAGGGGTCCATAGACTTCACCACACTGCCAAAGGGGTTCGTGATACACAAAAATATTAAGAAACCCCTGCTCTAGGCTGGGTATGGGAAACTAAAGAAACTGTTCTCAGTCAGCTCTTAGTAAAAATCTTCCCATCCCTCCCCTGAGGATTTTGGGGAGCAGTCCATAGATGGTACTTATAAAATCTGAAGTTCATATCCATAGGTCAGACCACCTATCAAGTTTGGGGTGGGGTACACTTCCCATGAAGACACTCAGGCTATTCATCTCCCTCGAGGAATTTTCTTCTAATTTGGGGCAGTCTTTGAGTTAGCCTGAATAGAAACACTGAGATGGGAGAAAATCCACTATGATTTTCTCCACACCCACACCTTTCCCCATCCCAAACTCCACTAGGGATGGCCTTAGACTAGCTTCTTTCCCTGAATCCTGAGTCTTAACAGTGAATTTCCTTCAGAATGATGGGAATTTCATTTGTTTTTTTCTGATTTGCACAATACCTACCCACCCCGTACCCCAAGAAGAAGTAATGGGACAAGAGCATGGGGATTGAATGTTTTATGGGGGAAAAGGGCTCAAAAGCCCCTCGGGAAAAATACCCTCATGCTTTAAGGACTTCTTCATCACAGAAAAAAAAAAATCAACTTTGTTTCCCAGGATTGAAGCCAGTTTGGGGATGATGGAGAGGCTTACCCAGGACTGAGAGACACAAACGCTTACAGTGTGGGTATCCCATTTCCAAGCTGGAGAGTGGGGCCCTGAAGCTATTCACAGAAGGATGGAAGGAGCCTCCAACTCCATACTCTGATACTGAATGTGAGAGAAAGTGTGGAAAGAAATGAGGGGAAGATGTTGTCACATTGTTAAAGCTTTTAATGGTGAGTTAAAAAAAAAATCCCAAGACAGTTTTGAAAATGACCTGCTAGTAGGGACTGCGGACCTGTACACACAATAACCATAGAAACACGTGAAAATAAACGATGCCCTTCCCCTACATAGCTGAGTTCCATTAAGAATACAGGCATGTATGTACTTGTAGGTACAAATAAACACACGCGCACACACACACACACACACACACCTGCTTTGGGTATCGCTATGCCATTAAGGTATAGAGGAAAGGGAGGAGAGAGAATCAAGACAGAGGAGAAACTAAACAACCCTGAAAATCTAAAAACTGGGCCCCTTTAATAATGGGAAAATATGCTTAACATGAATATATAAGTAGAGCCTATATCAGATTGTATGCTGTCTTGGGGAGGGGGGAAAGAAGTGGAAGGGGGAGAAAATTTAAAATTCAAAATCTTATGGAAGTGAATGTTGAAAACTAAAAATGAACAAATTAAAACAAACAAACCAGGCCCCTGTGCATTCCTAGAGGGTTTTCCCTGTGTCGGAAAAGCTGACTCTAGAAACCTCCTTTCCTCCCCTTCGCGTCTCCCTCCCCCATTTGTGGGCATTTCCTGGTACATATTCATAACATTGACCTTTAGTTCCACCTTACCCTACCCTGCTCCTTCCTCTTCATTTGTCTGGCACTTCTTACCCTCAGCTCACATTGTCATTCAGTTGTATCTGACTCTTTGTGACTCCATGGACCTTGTCTGTGGAGTTTTCTTGGCAAAGATACTAGAGTGGTTTGCCATTTCCCTTTCTAGTAGATTAAAACAGAGACTAAGTAACTTGCCCAGGGTCACACAGCTAGTAAGTGAGGCCAAACTTGAACTCGGGTCTTCCTGACTCTAGACACAAGGAGTCTAATCCACTGAGCCATGTAGCTGCCTTTACCCTCTGTGCTACTCTGACTCAAATACCAGGCCTCACCCACTTCCCAAACAGCCTCAACCTTCCAACTACGTCTGGGAATTCCTAGTCCTACTTAATAACCCCATTCCCTCCCCTTTTCTATGGTAGGAGCAATAACCATAAAAGTTTCCTGCCATCTGAGGCAGGCCAGGGTTTTGTTTTGTTTTTCAGTTGTTTTGTTTTTTTGCTGGTGTTTTCTTTTCCCAAACAGGCAAAGAAAATGTATTGGTTGGCCCTGGGGGGTGGAGGCAGGGTAGGGGTGTGTGGAGGCTTAAACCATTGATGGCTTAAATTCTAGTCATCTGAAAGGATAAAAGAGGCTGGGCAAATGTCATCACTGATGACTTGGGAATGTCCCACAGTCATGCAAGTTAACTCACCTTGCCCTCTGGACTAGATGTGTTTGTGTAAGAGGGTGGGGTAGGGGGGGGGGGGGGGGGGGGGGGGGGGGGTGGGGGGAGGGTCGGCATATATCTAGGAGTCACTGATGTGTCCTGGTTGAGTTTTCTTTCTAGGCATAGGTAAGCAAACCTAATTGTTAATTGTCATTTCATTCTAGTCTTGAATAAGAATCAGAGAAGCCTAAGTCAGGCCTATCTTCTAACAGTTCGGTGTAGAAGGAAGGACTGAAGTAAATAGCATCACGATACATTGTGGCTGAAGTGTGGGAAGGACATTGCAAATCAGGGGGATGGAGTGATAGGATGGCCAAATGTGGGGCAAGAGCCATTCCAGTGGCATGTGGGAAGACTAGAGAGAAGGCCCCACTAAGGGGGAGGGAGGAAACAAACATTTGTTAAATACCTACTATGTGCCAGACACAGTACTAATAGCTTTACAATGATCCTTTGATCCTCACAACAACCCTGGGAGGCCCCTGCCATTATGATCCCTATTTTAAAGTCGAGGAAACTGGGGCAGATGGAGGTTAAGTGACTTGCCCAGAGTCACACAGTAAGTGTCTCAGGCTGGATTTGAATTCAGGTCTTCCTGACTCCAGGCCCAGCATTCTCACTCTACCTATTGATTAGTTCAGTGGGCGCTAAAGGAGACTGACAGGGAAGATAAAGACAGCACCAGGTCAAGCCTTCCCTGGTTTTTGTTAACAATCCTAGAGAGGCTGGATAGCCCAAGTAGATTGGCCTAGCACATTCATCATCTAGGGTAAGCTCTTGGTCTTAAAGGACTGTTACATGATGGTAGGATAGCTAATGGACTTGGCAACATCACAAATGAAAGAGGCGATGCTAGGGGCAGCTAGGTGGTGCAGTGGATAGAGCACCGGCCCTGAAGTCAAGAGGACCTGAGTTCAAATCCAGCCTCAGACCAAACACTTGACACTTACTAGCTGTATGACCCTGAGCGAATCACTTAACCTCAATTGCCTAAAAATTTTAAAAAGAAAGAGGTGATGCTGGTGAGGATGGGGGCTGACTAGCCAGAGGTAGGAATTGACAGACCATAGGCAGGAATTATGGTCTCTGTCCCAGGGGGTTTGGTGAAAAATGTGTTAAATTCCACTGAGATCAGGGTTATAAGGAGAGAGAAGGAGAATTGGGAACTTTCACTGGTGGTACTAAAGCCTCAGATTTATCCTGTTATGACTGGATTTGATCCATCTGTGGGTTGGAGGGTAGGGGCTTTCACCATTAAAAACTAGGGAGGTTTCAGGAGAAGTTCAGGCAGCTGTGCAATGAGTCACTGGAACAATGGCTTCCGAGGGCTTGGTGCATTGTGGAGATCTCTGCAGCAGAATTCCTTTGGCTTGGGGAGCTCTCAGGAGACTTACTTTTGAAAAGCCATTTAAATAAGTTAGAGGTCTCAGATGTGCACTGTCTTTTGTCCCTTTTTAGATGGCTGAGATGAGGAGTTGTGGGTGGGGGTGGGGAACCTGGAGCCTCGAGGCCACATGCTGCCTTTTCCTTGGGTGCAGCCTTTTGACTGAGTCCAAGTTTTACAGAACAAATCCTTTTATTAAGGGAATTTGTTCTATGAAGTTTGGATTCAGTCAAAAGGCCGCACTTGAGGACCTAGAGAGCCAGCCACATGTGGCCTCGAGGCTGCAGGTTCCCCACCCCTGAATTTTCTAGTTCCATAAAGATGAATTCCCATTGCAGCTGGTTCCCCATGTGGGTCTTCAAGGAGAGGAGCTGAAGTTTCTAAAGGAGATTGGTTTGACAGACTGTATTATATGCCCCATATCATTCCTGTGGCCAGCCACACACACTACACTCAGCCTGCATAAGGGCAATTAGATTTTGCCTTCTAGGAAGATCCCCACCCAAATGGCATCAGGCTAAGGGCCTACCCTACATACCACCATACAGGCATGGACAGATCAACTGGTGAAATTTGATTGGGAAAACTAGTTAATAGTGACTGGGCAAATATGGCTCTCAATGCAAACAATTACTCTGTTTGAGATGGTGAGAGGAGGCATAGCACCCACTACCAAGGTGGAGTGTGAGGGCACCCTCTCCCAGAGGGAGCTTTGAGTAAGTTTCTTGAAATATGGGGCTGGTAAGTAAGTAATCAATCACCAGGCTATTGGGGGGGGGGGGTACCTAATAAAACTGTATGGTAACATCTACGATTACATCAGTAAGGGGTTTTCTATTCCACCCAGATTTAAGGTATCCCCTAAAGCTCCCAACCCAGTTGGAAATACTGAGCTCCTCAAGTCTCTGTATTCAGATACTGGAAATTAGCTTCCCATGGGACTAAGGCTGATGCCTAAAGTTCTACTGAGGTTGAATCATCCTAGATAGAGGACCACTAGTCCACCAGAGGCCATATTCCCAGTTGTAGTGCACTGGAAATGAGAGTAGAATGGAAATGATGCCAGATATATAAGGGGCCACAAGACCCTGGAATCCAGGTTATTGTCATAACAGAAGGCCCCCAAGGAATCCATAGAGCCACTCCAATTTCCATCAGGGGTTTTAGAAGATGGGTAATAATAATAATGGTAGGAAGAGGACAGGAGAAGGAGGAGGAGGAGGAGGAGGAAGAAGAGCAATAGCAGCATTTAGATAGTGTTTTAAAGTTTGCAAAGGACTTTTTTTTTTTTTTAGGCAGTTGGGGTTAAGTGACTTGCCCAGGGTCACACAGCTAGTAAGCGTCAAGTGTTTGGTCTGAGGCCGGATTTGAACTCAGGTCCTCCTGACTTCAGGGCCGGTGCTCTATCCACTGTGCCACTTAGCCGCCCTGCAAAGGACTTTATATAAACTATCTGATTTGAGCCTCAATATCACTGGGAAAAAATACTATTATTAATCCCTGATTTTACACATGAGGAAACTGAGACTGAGAGTGGTTAAGTGACTTGCCCAGGGTTTCCAGGGCTAGCAAGTTGTCTGAGTCAGGATTCAAGCCTAGGTCTTCCTGATTCTAAGACATGGAGGGGAAGAGCATCCTTGCCTAGGTGAAAGTAGGTAGGAAACTCCCTGTCTGGGGCACAGTTGTAGTAGCTAATCAGGTTGAATGCTCTATCGGAATGGACATTGTGAGCTTTGGGGAGTCTATGCACCTATGGGCAACCTTTATGCTGGTTATGAAAATCCTTAAAATTGCTCCAGATATTCTGTGTAGTTAATACCAAAGAATAATGAGGCTCCTGGGAGGTAAAAGATATTTCTTCTCTATTGATGGAGATGATAGAGGTTGTAATACTTTGCTACAACAATTCCCCTGTGTGGCCAGTAAGGAGGAGGATGATAGCTGGTGGTGATACAGTTGCAAAAATAAAAAACAAAAAAGAGCATTCTTGAAGTCATTTTAAAAATTGCCATAGAAGAGAGCAGAAGGGAGGCCAGAAGGACGCAGGACAGCTTTGAAATCACACATCAAATTGATCATATACTTCAAAGGAAAATCAAGCTCTATGTAATGGCCAAAGTTTCATGTACGCACCTCTCTTTTTGGTTCTATTATTTATATGGAACTGTTTTTATTTGGTATTTTAGTTCAACCTTTTAAAAAATTAAATAAATTAGGAAAAGTCCAGTGTCCAGTCTGAACATCAAGTTCTTGGAGACACACACAGTGGATAGGAAGAGCCCAAATGATTCAGGACTCCATCTAGAACCAGCTATTGACATTTACTTCTTTACAATCTAAAAAAGGAAGCCCAGAAGAGTATTATACCCTTCAGGGTTTTGAAGAATCCCTGACCCCTACTTGGATTTCTGGATAGCCCCCATATACCAAGTTGCTCCCAAACCTTCTTTCAAGTAGTCTCACAATAGGCTACAGCTCTGAAAGACCTAAAGTGAGCCACCTAGCAGACTCTTTCCCTGAGCCCTTATTCAATTAGTAGATAAGCATTTATTAAGCACTTACTGTATGCCAGGCACTAAGCTAACCACTGGGGATACAAAAAACCCCAAATAAAATAAAAAACAGCCCTTGCCCTCAAGGAGCTTATGCTCCAATGGGGGAGACTACATATGCATAATGTGGCAAGTACAAAGATATACATCAAATAACTGAAGGTAGTCTGAAAAGGGCAGGCATTAGCAGATGGGGGCACTGGGAAAGATTTCCAGCAGTCAGGAAATCTCATCTTCCAGAGTTCAAGTTTAGCCTCAGACACTTACTAGTTGTGTGACCCTGGGCAAGTCACTTAACCCTGCTTGCCTCAGTTTCCTCATCTATAAAATGAGCTGGAGAAGAAAATGGCAAACCATTCCAGTATCTTTGCCAAAAAAAAAACCCCAAATGAGGTCACAAAGAATCAAACATGACTAAAAATGACTGAACAACAACAACAACAATAAAAAGGTCCCCATGAGGCCCTTGTTTTTGGAGATCTCTGTTCATAAAGAGTAAATAGGGGCACCAGCTCAAAGGACTGCTAGACTTCTGGAATTGCAAGCTCCCGAAGCAGCCACTTTTGAAAGAGAGTCACCTATCTGGTGCTGAGTTGTAGTTAGTATTAAAAGGATGACTCATGGTCATACTCTCATCCTTTGTCCAGAGTTTCCTATTATGAGTGGAGTAATGAAAGATTGGCCCTTTAACAAGGTGGGTAGGGTGCAGGAGGCCCCTATTGTTAAATGGAAATAGTACATTTAAAATCTAACTCACCCAGGTCCCTTGGGGGTTGGTGTCCTTCATGAACAGGTTACAACTCTGCCAGAGACTGAGACCTTAGTCTAAGCCTCAATAGTCTGTCTCTTCCACACTAGTCTAATGGCTCTGCCTGTGAGCACACAGCTCCTGAGGAATGCCATTTTGCTGAGTTCACCGACAGATCCACCTGCTGAAGGAGATTAATCCAGTAACAGAGATATCTTAGGGAAAGGAGTCCCATTGGGACACCCTGGCAAAATGGTCCAGTGGGCTGAGCTACAGGCCACATAGCCGATATGAAAGAGCTTTGAAGGATGAGTTAGATAAGATCTTCATCTACACTGATTACTGGATGGTGGCTGTGCCGGCCACGCCGTGCACTCTCCTCCTATAAGGAGCAGGCTGCCAGAGTCATACTACTTACCAGTCTTTGGAGCCTACCCGGATAAACACACAGAGACGAGCCCATCAGGAGGTGCCAACACCCGAGCTTTATTCAGAGGCCATCACAGCAAGGCCAAGCAGGAAGGCCAGAGCAAGAGAGCAGGAGCAAAAAGAGAGCGAGCTCCGACCACTACCGTTCCTTAAGTACCTACTTAGCCCCTCCTCCTCAGCCCACCTACTAGTCATTGATTGTAGGATCAGATACCGGAAGGGGATGTCTGGGTTTAGCGCACCAAGGGAGAGGAAGTAACGCAGGAGGCTAGGACCAGATACAGGAAGGAGATGACTGGGATTAGTGCATAGACAAAAGGAGAGTATGTGACCCAGGAAGTCAGGCCCAGATACCGGGAGGAGGCGTCTGGGGTCAGTGCTACACAAAGGGAAAGTACGTGACCCAGGAAGTCAGGAAGGAGACGTCTGGGGTTAACGTTGCACCTAGGGAAGAGGACTAGACAAAGGAACTCGTTCTCTGCCGTGCCACTCCCACGTGACACAGCCCCCTGCCTCAGGAGCACGTGCTCCGGCTACTTCCTTGTATTCTGTTCCTTCCCCAGCTTATCACAGCTCCACATAGCACTGCCCACTGCCTCAGGAGCGTGAGCTCCGGTTACTTCTCCGTATCCAGCCCCCATCCCAGTACACCACAACTGCGCCTAGCACAGCCCCTGCCTCAGGAGCGTGAGCTCCTGTTACTTCCTAATATCTTGTTCCTACCCCATCTTGCCACAATCATCACTTGGCAGTAGTCAACATCAGACAGTCCCTCACAGGTGGCCACAAAGAACTAGAGAGAACAAGACTAGTTGATCAAAGGCTCTCTCATTTGGAATAAAGACCAGTTGAGAAATTTTTCTGGTGCTTCCCCATGTACAGCCGTTTGTGGAACAGGTCAGTACTCATTAGAGACATCATATTCTCTCCGCTGAATTGAGTAACCAGACTGATTCCCTTCTGAAAACAACAGAGTTTGGGGAGTGGATCCACTACCAATCTGGCCATGGTGGCTGTGATGCCATCTTGAGTTGGGCGTGGGATCACATAGATTCCTGAGGTTAAAGCATCTGCTTCTGCCCAGTGATGTTCCTTAAGCCTACCAGAGCTCTCCTTTCTTTTTTTCTTTTTTTTTCTTTTGGTTGGTGAGGCAATCAGGGTTAAGTGACTTGCCCAGGGTCACACAGCTAGGAAGTGTCAAGTGTCTGAGGCTGGATTTGAACTCAGGTCCTCCTGACTCCAGGGCCAGTGCTCTATCCACTGTGCCACCTTGCCACCCTAGAGCTCTCTCTTTCAAAGATCAGTATGGCATTATCCTGCATGGGCTCTGATTGGGAAATTCATTAGATTGGCCCCCTTCTCCCATCTCAGGGCAAGAGCTTTGCCCTTACTGCAGTTGATGCCTATTCAAGATATGTCATCGTCATGCCAGTCAAGACTACCATTGTAGCAACTACCACTGAAGTTCTCATGGAACATATCCTTCTTCCTTATGGGTCCCCCTAAATTTTTGCCTCTGATCAGGGCATTCACTTTACCTCTGATGTTGGGCTCATACCATCATATCTGCTTGTTTTTTCACCTCCTGTACTATCCTCAGGAAAGGGGAAAGCTCTCTATTCCAGCAGTTTCATAATGCCAGACTCCTGGAAGACTTACCTGATAAGGATGAATTGTTTTTATGTAGTACTGATTGACCCTCCCAGGCCCTTCTTTATTCTATCTCCTACAAATTGTATGAACTTCAAAGTCTCTGTCTCTTTAGAGGACTCCCTTGGGAAACAGCTCAGGTCCCTTCCAGTGGTCAGGTTTACTTTTCTCTGGAGAGTTTAGATGATTCCTTCCCAGAAAGGACTTGGGGAACCATGAGGTAGAATTGTTGAGAGGAACCTTGTTTTCTATTGACATAGGGAACTGAAACTATCTCTGTATAACCATGTTGATTGTGAATTTACCTGGAAAAAAGATGGTAGGGCTCAGATTCTTAAAATCTAGCCACTGCTTAGATTCTTATAATCTAGCCACTGCTTACCCATGTTCAGACTCCTTAAGAGTCTGCCCAATATGACGGATGTTCTAATAAACCTTGTCTTTGGCTGAAAAAAAAAAAAGATGGTAGCCTTGGTGGCAATCCTGAGATGAAGGTGAGAATGAATGTGAGAAGGTGATGGTGAGAAAAAGGTGATGATGAAGGTGATGAAGGTGAGAAAAAGAAGCTGTGGAATAAGAAGACAACCCCTCAGCAGACGCCTCTAAAGGAGCAAAGATTTGGTGCCGTCTCCTTGGTAGAGCACCGAGGGAGGAGGAGCTTTTGGTTGGTGGGCCAGGGAACATTGAATGGGTACAGGGTGAGTCTTGGATCCTAGGACAGGCAACCTAGAATCTTAGTTGCATGTAAGACGTTTATTACCAATTAGTTACTTTATAAATAACCCTGACCCATGATGAAGAATTGACGGTCAGACCATCTCTAGATGGAGATGAGGGGGGCTGTCTCTGAGTCAGTATGATGTCCTTGCTGAATATTCCTTTCTATGCTATAGCTAAGTAAACCTCTCCTTGTTAACTGTTTAATGGGTCTGTGAGTATCTCATTTCGTTTCAGTCTCAAACCTGAACTGCCAGATTGGACTGAATCACTATTTTTTTCTACCAGCACCTTCCCTAGACTTCTACAGAATTAAAAAAGGAAAGCTAGCTAAAAGGGTCTTAAAGGCTGTTATTATAACAATATCATAGATTTAGAGATGTAAGGGGATACCGAAAGTCACCTAGCTCAACTCCCTCACTTTACAGAGGCAGAAACAGTGATGCTTGGTTCCTTTTTTGTGAGATTAGAGAAAGGGATGTAGTGAGTACATGCATCACCAGGTGGCAGTATGAGGCATCATCACTATCATAGCACCCCCACCACTACATTCTTCGTCCCATACTGACTCCATGCTTAGAGTGCCTGTTTCTCATGTAAACACTTTGGCCCTGTAGCCTCTAAGGTCTTTATTCCAGGGGTACTCAGTAACAAATAGGAATCAGGAACATCAGAGATCAACTGAGGATCGCCCCTCAAAAGTGAATGCTGAGTGGCCTAGATCACTGACATGGAGAGAGACAACAGATTGTGTAGGCAGGTGGGAGAGGGTGCCTAGAGGGCATGGAGCCTCATTCCAGCTAGGACTAAAAGGTAATATCCTGCAGGGAGGAACCTCCTAGGAGTAAACTAAGAGTCATGCTTTGATGTCTTCTTGACATTTCCTGTTCATTCCAGATGTTCTGGATATGCTGATGAAGCTGAGGTTGCTAATTAATTTGTTTTATTTCGTAAACTCTGAGTTAGGAGCTGAGAAGTCTTGCATGTAGATGAATACAAAATAAGATGTAAATGAAGATTAGGAGCTAAGATCTCTAGTAGTCTTTCTTTTTGATTATGCAAAAGAGGTAATCAAGGTTTGATAAGGAAGGACCTTAGTATTGGCCAGGAGGGATGGATTTCAGTTTGGTGTCTAATCTATGTGTGTTGTGCTAATTGAAGTTGGGAGGAGGGAAGAGGGAAAGAGAGTGGAGGGGAATGAGCAGGGAGAAAGAAACAAGACCAATTAGAAGAACAAAGCAGTTGTGTTTGGAGGAGGGGCAGGGCAGTGTCAAGGAAGGACCAGTGAGGAGTAGGCTGGAGCAAATCTGCACTCTGTCCTTTGGGAACACAGGAGAGAAGGCATTCCAACTCAATTTAGAACTAGATGTGTTACAGCAAAAACTCTGATTAGATTTTTAAAAAATCTTTAATCCTTTTAATTGATTTTTAATCAGGTTGCACTAGTTCCCCCATTAGCTGTTCCAGTCCCTTTCTCTCTCCTTGTTGTTTCCTTATGTTTCTTCCTCTCTCCTTTACTCCCATTCTCTCTGTCTCTATGTCTCTTTCAGTCTCTCTATGTCTGTCATTTGTTTTCTCATTTTTCCTCCCTCTTCTATACTCCCTAATCTCCCTTCCCCTTTCTGGTCTTCCCTCATCCTTCCTTCTCCTTCTCTACTCCATTTCTTTCTCCTTCTAGCTCCCCCATCTCTCTCTCCTTCACTTCTCTCTCCTTCTAGCTGCCTCATCTTCCCTACTTCCTTCTTTCCCCTCTTGAGAAATCTCATAGTACAGTGGAAAGATTACTGGCTGTTGAGATGGAGGACCCAAGTTCAAACCTCATGTCTTCCTAAATTCAATCATAATATTTAACCATTCTATCTCTCCCAGTGCCTTCTTCCTCCCAAAACTATTCCTTGTTCCTATCCTAGCCATGACTTACAATCTCTCTACCTTTCAGTATGTTGCCAGTTCATCATCCCTGCTCTGACTACAATCTCTTTGCTTTCCAATCTTGACTCCCTTAGTGAACCAATTCAACTCTAAACTCTCTTCTAAACCAGAACCCCTTATTCCCTTGCTTTATCACCACTGACATTGCCAAACCTCAACCTTAAATGACTCCCAGCATCAGTGTCCTCTGCTATTACTCACTGCTGAACAGTCATGAAAAAAAAAGGTCACTCTATATACTAACTGGATTCACTACAAGTTTATGTTATCTAATCTCAATTGAGCCCTCAAGGCCCAAATGCAACAAGGTCAACTTTTATTTACCCCTAATGAATTCTTTATCCCACTCTCCACATCTCTGTTCCTAATCTTTGTTCTAGAATCTTCCCTCTTGACCCCATTCTCTCACCTGAGAGCTTTGCTTCATCCTTTACAGAGAAAAAGGAAGTCTTTTGGCATCCTTCTTCTCCCCTCATTTCACAACATTGACTCCACATCTCATAACCACTTAACGTCATCCCCAACTAATTTCCTCCTTTGCAGCAGTCTGTGATATAAAGGTGACCCTTCTCTCCAAAGCCATCCTCTCTTCATGTACCCTTGATCCCATCTGTTCCATTCCATTTTAACCCCAACTCCTTTGGATCTCTCCCTAACTGGTTCCTTCCATGTTGCCTACACACACCCATGTCTCGCTAACCTTAAAAAATCCTTGCTAAAAAAAAAAAATCCTTGCTAGATCGTACTATCTTTTCTCTCTTTCTTAGCCAAACTCCTTGAAAAAGCAATCTACACTTAGTGTGCCTGCTTCTTCTCTCCCTCTTTTTTAAACCTCATGTAATATGACTGCTGACTTCATCACTTAACTAAATCTACTCACTCTAAAGTTACCAATGAGTTGATTTAAAATTTTTTTCTTTAAATTACAGTTTTGTTAATAGTTTTTAAAATGTCAGATGTATTTTTCTCCTTCCCTATCCTAGAGAGCCATGCCTTACAGCAAAAAAATAAAAAAAGGGTAAAAACAGTTCAGCAAAACTAATGAACATATCAGAGAAAACTGGTATTATATGTAGTTATTTTGTCCCCATGGTCTACAAATTCTACAAAGAATTGGGGAGTGGCCTTCTCATATCTCTTGGTCATTACAATTTTACTATTTTTCAACTATTTATCATTGTTTAAAACAATGGAAATGGAAATACCTATATGTATATATATATATATATATATATATATATATAGGGAGAGAGAGAGAGAGAGAGATATTGTTTTCTTAGTTCTGCTTATACCACTTTGCAATGGTTCCCACAATTCTTTGAATTTATCATATTCATTGTTTCTTATAGCATGATAATATGTATGTATGTACGAATGAATGAATTTTAAAAAGCATTTACTAAGCACTTACTGGGGGCAGCTACGTGGCGAATTCGATGGAAGGCCAGGCCTGGAGTCAAGAAGACTCATCTTCCTGAGTTCAAATCTGGCCAAAGCTGTGTGACCTTAGGCAAATCACTTAACCCTGTTTGCCTCAGTTTCCTCATCTGTAAAATAGACTGGAAAAGGAAATAGCAAACCACTCCAGTATCTCTGCCAAGTAAACCCTGACTAAAAAATGACTGAACAACATCAAACACTTATTATGTACCAAACCCTATCCAAAATGCTAGGGATCCAAACACAACAGTGAAAGCATTCCCTAGGTACAACACACATTTGGGGAATGTTGACGAGGAGGGGTATTTTGGTATGGAAAGATGCAGGGTTGGTGAGTGGG
The DNA here is from genome assembly GCF_900497805.2 of Vombatus ursinus. Classification (NCBI taxonomy): domain Eukaryota; kingdom Metazoa; phylum Chordata; class Mammalia; order Diprotodontia; family Vombatidae; genus Vombatus; species Vombatus ursinus. Next base: position 14,942,721 of record NW_020954575.1, on the reverse strand, counting down.
TCTTGATCTCTGCAGTCTCTGACACTATCACCCTCTTGTCTTTGAAACTCTCTTCTCTCTAGGTTTTTGGAACACCACTCCCTTCTGGTTCTCCTGCCTATCTAACCACTCCTTCTCGGTTTCCTTTGCTGGATCTTCATCCAGGTCTCTATGAATATCCCACAGGGTTCCATCCTGGGCCCTTTTTCCCTTCTCCTCTATATCATTTTACTTGGTGACCTCATTAGCTTCCACAGATTCAGTGATTATCTCTATGCTGGTGATTCTCAAATCTACCTGTACTGCCCTAACCTCTTTGCTGATTTACTCCATCTATTTATTAGACATCTTAAACTTAACATGTCTGAACTGGAACGTCCAAACCTTCCTATTATCATCAAGGATAGCACCATTCTCCCAGTCCCCTAGGCTTGCATCCTTGACTTCTCACCATCTTGCACCTGTCACATCCCAACTGTTGTCAAAGTCAGTCAGTTTCACTTTTTCAGTCTCTCTTGAATGTGCTCCCTTCTCTCCTCTGATATGGCCACCACCCTGCAGGTGATGCAGGTTCGAATCTCCTAGACTATTGCAATAGTCATTTAGGTGATCTGCCTGTCATAAGTCTCTTTTCACTTTAGTCCATCCTCCACTAAGCTGCCAAAGTGATTTTCCTAAAGCACAGGTATTGAGCATATCACCTTCCTACTCAGTAAACTCCGTTGGCTCCTTATCACTTCCAGGATCAAATATAAAACTCTCTTTTTGGCATTCAAAGTCCTTCATAACCTAATCCCACCACCTTTCTAAACTTCTTGTATCTTTTAGTTCAGTCATGTCCTATTCTTCGTGACCCCATTTGGGGTTTGGCAAAGATACTGGAGTGATTTGTCATTTCCTTCACCAGCTCATGTGACAGATGAAGATGCTGAGGCAAAAGGAGTTAAGGGATTTGCCTAGGGTAAAACAACTACTGTCTGAGGCCAAATTTGAACTCCAGAAGGTGAGTCTTCCTGATTCCCAGCCCAGTGCTCTGTGCACTAAGGTACCACCTAGCTGTCCTCTTATACCTTACCTCCCCACAACCTTACTCTGATCCAGTGACACTGGACATCTTGCTGTTTCTCACACAAGTACTCCATCTCCTGGTTTGGAGCATTTTCACTGGCTGTCCCCCATGCTTGAAATACTTTCCGTCCCCACCTCCATCTCCTGGCTTCTCTGGTTTCTTTCAAGTTCTAGCTAAATTCCCAACTCTACAGGAAGCCTGTCTCAATCCCTCTTAATTCTAGCATCTTCCGTTTGTTGATTACTTCCTATATATCTTGTATATAGTTTATTTGCATGTGGTCTCTGCCATTATATTCTTTGCATCCCCAGAATTTAGCACAGTGCTTGGTAGAGAATAGATACTTAATACATGTTTATTGGCTGACTGACTAACCTATAAGGGATTAATGACTGACACACCCAGGAGCAACAGCAGTATGGATTTGAATAGAACTGGAAAGGATAGTGGGGTGGGGCTCTTGTACACAAGGTTGGCAAGGCAGCTAGTAAGAAAATGGCAGGGTTATATGAAGTGAAATAAAGCATGGCTGAGGCCTGCCTGAGACTGTGGGCCAGGTAAGTCCCTTACCCATTAGCAGGGATGTGCTGCAACCATCTCCCACCAGACCTCTGGAACCAATTGCTAAATTCAGTGTGAGCATTTATAATTTAGAAAATGGCAGTGCTACAGATCAGGGCTTGACTTATTGTTTTGCTTATTGTATAGATATAGAAAAGAAATGGAGAAAATGTTAATAATGCAGGTTGAAAGTATGTCATACAGCCAGTTCATTTACCAGCATCCCCCTGCTGATCAATCTATGGAATATAATATTCCACTATATTCACGTCAATTTGCTTAGTCATTCCCTTATCTGCTGGATCTTGACTTACGCATAGAGACTAGAGCTATTGGTAAAAGGAGGCTCCTATGAAAATTTTTTTCTACCAGTTTTGATTATCACCCTCTGGAGCAGACACACTTAGAGGTTACTTTACTTGCCCAGGGTTTACATGGCCAGGATGTGTGAGAGGCAGGACTTAAACCCAGGTCTTTCCGCCTTCAAGGCCAGTTCTCTATTCGCTATGAGATGCTGACTCTTGTCCAGTTCATTGCTACTGGAGAAAGTACTACTTTAAATATTTTGGTGTCTGTGTGACCTTTCTTTTTGGCATTGACCTCGTTGGAGAATGTGCCTAGCAGTATAATCTCTGGGTCAAAGAGAGTGGATATTTTAATCACTTTCTTAGCATAATTCCAATTATTTTCCAGAACACATGGACCAATTCCTGGCTCTACCAACAGCACATTAGTGTGCCTGTCTTTTCACAATTCCTCTGACATTGATTATTCCCATCTTTTGCCATCTTTGCCAATTTGCTGGATATGGAATGAAACCAAAGTTCTCCTAATTGCCAAATCTAATGACCTCTTCTTGGTCCTCATCCTTCTTGACCTCTCTGCAGCACTTGATGCTTGGGACCACCCTTCTTTTCCTGGATACTCTCTCCTCAGTGTTTTTATCATTCTGGTCTCTCCTACTTGTCTGAGCCTGCTTGGCTGATTCATCATTCGTATCACATCCACTAACTGTGGGCTTACACCAGCTCTCTGTCTCTGCCCTTCTCTTTTCTCCTGATCCTCTCTCACTTGGTAACTTCATCAGCTCTCCTGGGATCAGTGACCATCTCAGTGTAGATGACTCACAAATCTATATGTCCAGCCCTAATCTCTAGCCCCTCATCACAAACTGCCTTTTCGACATCTCCAGTAGGCTATCCCAGAGCCATCTCAAATGCAGCATGGCCATAGTAGAACTTACCTTTCCCCCAAACCCTCTCTTCTTCATAATTTCCCCATTCCTGGCTATGGCATCATTATCCTTCCAGGCGTCCAGGCTCACAGCCTCTGTGCCATCTTCAACTCCTCATTCTCACTCACTCTGTCTTGAGTCAGTCGCTAAATCTTGTCATGTTTCTTCCCATGACTTCTCTTGTGTAGGCTTCCTCCTCTTTTCTCACACAGCCGCCGACCTAGTTCAGGCCCTCATCATGTCTCACCTGAACTGTTGCAATGGCCTCTGACCTGGTCTCCCTTCCTCAATCCTTTTCCCACTCCAATCCATTCTCTACATGGTCAACAAAGAGAATTCTCTAAAACACAGGTCTATAATTTCTAGTGGCTCCCTATTACCTCTAAGGGGCAGCTAGGTGTCAAAGTGGATAGAGTGCTAAGTCTGGAGTAAAGAAAATTCATCTTCCTGAGTTCAAATCTAGTCTCAGACACTTATTAGTTGTGTCAATCTGGGCAAGTCACTTAACCTTGTCCACCTCAATTTCTTTATCAGTAAAATGAACTGGAGAAGGAAATAGCAAACCATTCTAGTATCTTTGACAGGAAAACTCCAACAGGGCAGCTAGGTGGTGCAGTAGATAGAGCACTGGCCCTGGATTCAGGAGGACCTGAGTTCAAATCCAGCCTCAGAAACATAACACTCACTAGCTGTGTGACTCTGGCAAGTCACTTAACCCCAATTGCCTCACCAAAAAAACCCCTCCAAATGGGGTCATGAAGAGTTGGACACAACTGAAGGACAATAGCAACTACCTCTAATATCAAAGATAAACTCCTGTTTGGCATTTAACATTTTTCTATCTTACATTTCCTTGTTTCTGCACTGACTCTCTCCTATTCCTGGAATGCTATCCCTTCTTGTCTTTACCTCTTGGAATGCATAGTTCTTTCAAGATTCAGCTCAAGCTCCACTTCCTACATGATTGTCCAAGCTCATCCTGGATCCACAAGAACTTTCAGCATGATCTCAGTTACACCCATCAAGCAATGAGGTTCACGAAGGATGCCTGATTGTAAGGATAGGGACTGGTCCTGTGATTTCATCAGTGTAGGGAACTGACAGGTGAGTAATCAATCTCCCTCTACCTATTCAGGTTGGCTTCTTCTCTTTCTGAAACTTAGTCTCAGAGACCTGCCTAGAGCACTGGTAGGTTAAATAATACACTCTAGGCCACATAGCCAGTGCATGTCTGAGGCAGGACCTGGCACTCTTGACTCTAAAGTCAGCTCTCTATCCACTAAACCACACTGCTCTTCCCTGTACAGATAAAGAAATGGAAGCATAGAGATATGCAGTGAGACCAAAGCCATGTAGCTAAAACCAGAATCTACAGGTCTTTGTCC
>NW_020954575.1:14896688-14938483 GCF_900497805.2 Vombatus ursinus | reverse complement strand
GGATGGATAGAGAGATAGAAATAGCAACAGGTAGAAAAATAGATAGATGGCTGGATAGATGGATACATAGACAGACAGATAGATAGATAATGGAGAGATAGATAGCTGGATGGATAGATAGATAGATGGCTGGCTGGATAGAAAGATAGATAGATAGATAGACAGATTACTATGTACCAGGTACTGTGCTAAGAGCACATAGTCAAGCAAGCAGCCCTTTGACCCAACTATATCACTACTAGGCCTATACCCCACAGGAATCAAAGAAAAAGGAAAAGAATCTGTAAGTACAAAAATATCTATAGAATCTTTTTTCTGTGGCAGCCTCAAACTGGAAACCAAGGGAAGGGGTGTCCTATTGGGGAATGGCTAAACCAATTGTAGTATATGAATGTAATAGAATATTATTGTGCCATAAGAAATGATGAAATGAATAACTCTAGAGTAAATGAGGATGATGTCACAAAATGATGCAGAGCCAAGTCAGCAGCACTAAGAGAACAATTTGTATCATGACTACAACATTATAGAGAAAAACAGCTTTGAAAGACTTAGAAGTGTGACCAACACAATGAGAAACCATGACTCCAAAAGAATAAAGATAAAACACACCACTCGCCTCCTCCCAAAGAGGTGACAAATTTAAAATGCAGAGAGAAACATACATTTTTGGACGTGGCTAATGTGGGAATTTGTTTTGTCGAACTATGTAGTTATATAGTGAGGGATTTGGTTTTTAGGGTTTTTAGAAGTATTTGCTCAAGAGGGTTAGTAGGAGAAATAGATTAGTTTTTTAAAATACTTGTTACTTTAAAAAGATTAAAATTATTTAAAAAACCAATATAAGCAAGCAAGTAGGTCCCTGCCTTCAAGGGGCTTACCTTAATGTTTAAAGCATAAATTTTTATTGATATTTTGATTTCAAATTGCCTAAATTTCCCTTTGCATCCCTTCCCTTGCTCCTTCCTAGAGAACCATTCCATATAACAAAGAATTCAAAAATAATAAGAGGAAAGAGAAAAATCTGCAAATTCAGCCAACACAGCAAAAAAAAAATCTGAAAATATATATACCTGTGAACCTCCCCCTCTGCAAAGGAGTGGAGGCAGGAAGATGTCTTTTCATATCTCTTTTTTTGGACCATGCTTGTTCTTTGTAATTTTGCAACATTAATTTTCCACTGTTTTGTGGTTGTTTTTCCACCATTTACAATGTTGTAGTCATTATGTATATTGTTTTCTGGGCTCTGATTACTTCATTTGGCATCACTTCACTTCTTTCCATGTGTCTTTGTATTTATCATTGTCATCATACAAAACATGACATTCAACTAGGTGATGCAGTGGATAGGGTTCTGAGCCTGGAATCATTAAGTCCTGAGTTCAAGTGTGGCCTCAGACACATTCTTATTGTGTAACCCTGGAAAAGTCACTTAATTTCTGTTTGTCTCAATTTTCTCAGATGTAAAATGGAGATAATAATAGCATCTACATCTCAGAATTGTTGCGAAGGTCAAATGAGATGATAGTTATAAAATGCTTTGTAAAACCTTAACGCAGGATGTAGCTATTCTTATGACCCACAATTTGTTTAGCCATTGTCCAATCAATGGCCTTCTACTTTGTTTACAATTCTTTGCTAACACCAAAAATGCTGCTGTAAATATTTTGGTGTATGTAGGACTTTGTTTTTATCAATGATCTTCCTAGGGGTATGTGGCTAATGGTGGAATCTCTGAGTCAAAAGGATATGGACTTTTTAGTCACTTTATTTGTATAATATTAAGTTGCTTTCCAAAATGATTGCTCTATTCAGATCACCAACAAAGCATTAGTTGTGCCTCTTACTCCACAACCTCTCCAACGTCGACTATTTTCATCTTTTGTCATCTTTGCCAATTTGCCAAGTATGAGGTGAAACCTCAGGGTTGTTTCAATTTGCATTTCTCTTATTATTTTAGTGATTTGGAAGATTCTTTCATATACTGTTAATAGTTATCTTATAGGATGTGTTTTACTAGAAGGGACCCTGTCTGTTGTGGTTCTTAGTGAGAGAGTCACTTCAGACATTTATTGAGTTATTGTTTAATCAAATAGAATATTATCAGCATAAGTTGTGCCCATTTCCCTCTTTGCTAATGTCACCTTTGTGCCTTGGTGAGGGGACTGCCCCCTTCTGGTTTTGCATCACACATGGAGGACTGCCCTTTATGCACTTAGATTGTAGCAATCCAAAGAAAGACTTAGGTCTTTCTGTGAATCCAAGGGGTAAATGAGAAAATTGATTCATTGAGGATTCCTATTCCAATCTATTCCAATCAGTATCAATCAATTTGATGTGATTCTATAGGGATAATGATTATAAGTTCTGTATATCTGACCCCAGAGCTGTGAGCTACAGATTGAAAATTCACTTGCTTAATCATAGGAAGTTAACTAGGGGCCCTCCACTCTTGTTTTTCATTGTCATGGGTGACCAAGCCCACTGTGATGGAGGTGACTTAATTGCACCGAAAGTCCCCCAATTTATTTTTGTACCTCTGGACCATTCTCTTATCCAACACAAGCAGGCGACCATCTTATGAACATCTTGTGACCACCTAGTCAGTGAAGATATTCCTTACTTTGCCCAACTTGTGACCTACTGACAGATCATTTTTGCTTATCTTAGCCTACACATCATATGTCAACCAATGGAATTATTCTGTATTCGGTATAGCTGTTCTTGAATGTCTAGATATCTAACCCCATAAAAATAGGGCCATGGAGGAAGGGGGCATCTCAGATTGTGAGGAAAATCTGAGGTCCACTTCATTAGAGGGGACCATGGACCCTTTAATAAAGGGCCATTGGCTCAGAGCTCTGCCTTAGTCTCTCTTATCGTAGGTCGAAAAATTTTTATCCCCACAATATCCTTTGTATATTTATTTGTTGGAGAATGGCTTTTAATAGTATATATTTCTGCCAACTATATATCTTGGGTACCAAACCCTTATTTGGAAAATTTGATACAAAGATTTCTTCTCATACAACTGCTTCTCTTCTAATAATGATGATGTTATAATAATATGAAAGATATTATTATTATTATTATTATTAATTATTATTATCAATATTATCTAGGATCAAGTGGCTCAAGAGCAAAGTCCAGTTATCCTGTGGCAAGGAGATAGAGATTAAGACCAGAGAGGAGATGAATGTTAGACATAGTCTTCTATATTTTCTCTGAAGGTGAAGGGTCTTCCTTCCCAGTGAGACTCTAGCCTTATCCTTCCCCCACCCCCAGCAAGAATCTTACCCAATAAGATCACCCAAATACCTGATGGTGGGGAATGGGGGAATCCCTATGTCTGAACTTTATCAGTAATGAACCTATGATACATTTATTTCTGAATTGCTGATCTCCAAGTTCCTATGGCAGGAATACAGGTCCTGGGATTGGTAGTCTTGGGTTTGAATCCTGGTTGCCACCGTTGTCAATTGTGTCACCTTGGGCAAGTCAATTAACTTCTCTGAGAACTTCTCTTTCATCCATAATATAGGGGTGACACCTGTATTCCTTATCTCAACAGTCATTATGAGAAAAGGCTTAGCAAGAGCAATTTAAAGGACTACCTATAGAAACATGAGCTATTATCATTACCTGAGACATTATCTAATCACACCAGGGTAGGTATGGTGGCTAGTGCTGGGGAGAGAGGGGGAGGGAAGAGAAGGAAAGTGAAAACAGAGGGAAAGGAAGATAAGAAGAGAGGATAAGTGTCCCTCTGCAGAGACAGACTGGTGTGATCCCATTTTAAATATAGGGAATGAAGAAGATGGAGGATCTAACCATGGGGGTGGGAGCTTTTAAGACTGGTGAAGATTTTTCAATCCCCTGACCCTAAAGTCTAAGTGCCACTGATGGAAGAGAATTAAAGAGGGGAGATTGAAGTTCTCAAAAAAGGGTGGGGGAATACAATGAGGCAGACCCAGAAATCTACTCCCAAAAGCACTTGTCTGTATCTGAAAGAGACTAACCTGGATTAGTGAAAGTTTGGCCTATTGGGAAATTCTTTAGGGCCCAGGCAGCCACAGGGAAAGGGATGATAGAAAAAAGGCTATGATTTCTACTCAGGCCCCACCCTACCCTAATATGTCCTTCAGGGCAGGCCCCATCTAGTTTCTATGCCTAGATTTCACCTGTGACCCAGTCCTTTGTAGCAAAGGCAAACAAAGGGCTAAGCCAGTGTTCTCTGGTGAGCTGGAATCTACAGTGGTATGAGAAAGTCAGGAGGAAGGGAGGAATGAAGGAAAAAAAAAGAGAGAGAGAGGGCGAGCCAGAGCTTTTTGGCTGTTTTTACTTTATCTCAGTGGCTGATGCCCACCCACCATTGTGGAGGAGTCCAGGAAGGAGCCAAAGAAGAAAAACACCTTTGCCTTAGAACATGCACCAGAGCCAAAGAGCTGGGAAAGGGCAAGACAGAATAGCTGGGGAGGCCTGGGGAGGGATGAAGACCAAGGAGCAGGGGCAGGAGCAGGTAGGAGGCCGTCCATGCTACTAAGTGACATCTTGTAATTTTGTTCCTTCCTTCTGGTGGGGGGGGGGGGGGGGGGGGGGGGGGGGGGGGACAGGGGGAGAAAGGGGGGGGGAGAAAGGGGGGGAGGGAGGAAGGGAGGGAGAAAAAGACAGAGAGAGCGCTGGAAGTAGATGGTAGGGACCTGTTTTGAGGGCCTGCTGGGTAAAGCAGCCAGCTGTGAAAACCTGCATCCCGCCCCTTCCAGCCCAGCACCGACCCTGATGACAGCTTTTGTCAGTAACTCAGAAGACATTTATTTTGGGGTACATCCAGTTGACTTTCATCAACTCAGGAGACTTGGCACCAATCATTTGGATAACAGACACAAAACTCTCCTTTCCTCAGTTTGCCTCAACCAGCAGTCTCTGACTGACTGGTCCTGTTTCACCTGAATACATCACCCAGGACAGTGAAGACCTGGGCACTGGAGGCTAAATGGTTTTGAATTTAGAATTTAGGGACATTCTCTTTTTTCTCTTGGGGGTAGGGTGTGGGTGGGAGAGGGTTTAATCCTCTCCGTTGTGTAGCCTCTGATCTGTCCCCAGTTAGCTTTAGCAGGATGGACTTTTGAATGATGATGTCCTATTTTGTGAAGAAGTGGACAGGAAGACTTTAACCCCCAAGTGCCTATTATTTAGGGGAAAGGTCTCTATCTGAGACCCTTTATCTCAGTGGCTAAGACTCTCGATTCTTCCGGACTCTCCTCACTCTGGGAAAGTCACTTTCAGGGTGGGGTATAGGGGAGCTCCTTGACGCAACCATAATCACGCTCCCTCTCTCCTCCAGCGTCCCGGGCCAAGCTCCCCAGGGACTGCTTTCGCAAGAAGTCTGAGAGGCAGGGGGGGAAGAACTCACTAGGGGGACGGGCGGGGTCCAGGGACGAGTGGGGGCGTTCCTACGGGTGCAAAGGGTGAAGAAGGGTTGGGGCGGTTCTGCGGCGGTCACACCCTCCACTGTCTCGGCGGGTGCTCAAGGCTCTGCTTGGCGCGACTCGGCTCCGCTCTGCGCCATGGATGCCCTGTGCAGCTCTGGGGAGCTCGCCTCCAAGTTCTGGGTAAGGCGCGGTAAGCGCAGTGCCACTGTCCGGCAGGCCGTGAGGCGCCGAGGAAGAGAGGAGTCCTTCCTGGGACAGGGGAAGGGCAGAGGCAGGGAAGAAGCCCCGGGGCAGGAAGGAAGGGCCTATTGCTTCCCGGGGAAATTACCTGGGAGGGGGAACGGTACATTTTCCAGTTAGGGGAGTTGGTGAGGGCTTCCCTGGCACAGGACTCAGTGTGAACACCCTGAATGCCCAACCTAAGGGGACAGACAGGACAGACAGTATGTCATTGTGAGCCCCCTTGAAAAGAGCCTGTGCTTGGGCCAGGGAGGATCTCGCAGGATGCTCACTGGTCACCGCCTGTACCCTAGACTCTCTCCGTGAGCGCCTCAGTCCCATTCAACACATAGATTTGATGGGTTGTTTTTTGTTGTTGTTGTTGTTTACGTTTGTTTTGGTTTTGCTTTGGTGTTTTTTTGGGGTTTTTTTTTTGAGAGCAATGAGGAGACGTGTGGAAAAGGGGAAGCTGGGAACTCCAGTCAGAGAACTTCACCAGTTCTTTATGAGGGAGGAGACCGAGCTGGAAGAAAAGTAGCAATAACTAGCGGTTTCCTTAAGGGAACCCTACCCCCAGCCCCTGCATGAACTTTGTGATTAAACTCCGATTTCAGAGACTTCTAGGATCTGGGAAGAAGAGAGTTCCCCCACATCCCATCCCGCAAATAGCACTTGGATATCTTGTTTCGCTAGGGACTTTTCAGATGTGGCTCTGTCTTACTAGCTGTCCCCACGACCTCCAGCCTCACCAAGTCCAGATGTAAGGAGAAGCCAGCTTAATTCAACACAGTTTCATTAAGCTTCTCTTAAGTGCTGGAGATGGGGATAGGGAGTGGACCTGCGATTTCATTGATTAGGGAACATAGGCTGAAATGCTTGGAAAGTTGCCTAGCAACTCGAGATAAAATGATTTGCCCAGGATCTCATAGGCAGGTGTCAGAGGAAGGACTAGAACAGGTCTTGTTGGTCCCAAGGCCAATTCCCTGTGTGGGTATGGGGTTACAAAGACCAAAAAAGGAAATGGGGTGGGGACTACTGGTTCTTATACTCTCCTGGGAGGATACAGCATACGCACAAATAATTAAATATAATTTAGAGAGAAAAAGTTGTGTTAGTAATTGAAGGCAATCAGGAAAGTCTTTTAGGAGGAGGTGGCATCTGATCTTTGAAGGATACTAGGAATTCTAAAAAGGAGAGAGAGCATTCCAGATCTAGGGCTAGGAGGAGCATAGTCAGCCAGCCCAATCCAGGGTTTTCCAGGACTTGGATGTAAGATGTGGATGGGAGGCAGCCAGGATGATTAATGACAATGAAGCAGATTTTCTTTCCTTGTGAGAAGGGGCAACTTCTTGCTTCTCTGAGACACTTGGTTGCTACCACTCAAAGAAGTCAAAAAGATGGTTGTGTCCCACCCCTACTCCAATTCCTTGTTCTATGTTTTCCCAAATAGGTCTCTTGGAGTGGGCTAGGCTTTCCTGTTCAGTAACAGTATTCATGAGGAGCTGATCTGAGTTAGCCTGTTGACCTCCCAGGTGTTTTCCTGGTAGACTAAGAGCTGAGCTGGAGAGGGGTGGGGAAGTGCCCAGTGTTTGGGCTGGCAGAGAGCCAGGTGCCAGGTGCTTACCCTGGCTGGTGTGGGGGTGGGGTGGACCTGGCCCTGGCTTTTCTCTGATTCCTATGGCTTCCCCTGCTCTAGATGAAAGTTTCATAAGGAAGTGGATTCTCTCTTTGTTATTAAATCCTAGCCTTGAAGTGTAAAACTCTAGTAACCAGAGACACTGTGACTAGTCACCCATTCACCTAATCTTGGATGGATCCCACTCAGGGCTGGTCACTCACCAGGGTCCAGAGGTTGGCATGTTGGGCTAATTAATATTAATTAGCTTCCTGTCACCCATTCTCTCATCCTCATGGGTCAGGCAGAGAATATGACCAGCGTTGCCTTTGTCTGAGAGATGCAAGGACAGACATTTAGGGAACTATGGCATAATAAAGAAAGCTCATATTTCCAGAGTTCTTTAACCCTTTCCTCACAACAGCCCTATGAGTTAGGGAGTGCAAGTGTCATTATCTTTGTTTTACAGATGAGGAAACCAAGCTTTGACATGGGTATGGTAATAGCACCTACCTCACAAAGTGGTTGTGAGAATCAAATTGCATAACATCGAAACTTTAAAGCACAATGTAAATGTTATTCTTATTACTATAAACTACCACCTTACAAAATGTGGGTGGAAATTTCTGCTGATCACTCAGGTGGCTCAGGTACCTCGGATAAGAAGCTAAACCCTTCAGGAAGGGAATGAATGTCCAAGGATGCTGAGGGCTGACTGATTGCAGAGAGACAGGAATTCCATCTTGCCCTGGATTCTAGGATCAATTGTCATAACTGGGCCGATCCTCTTTATCCTTGATATGCTTTGGACTTTGAGGACCTACAATTTCATGGCCGACACAGATGGCAGCTCCTCTATAATAAAATGGAGCAGGAGTTCTTAACCTGGGGTTCATTCACTTGTTTTTTAAAAACATTTTGACTACAGTATTCCAATATAATTGGTTACCTTTATAATCTTATGTATTTATTTAAAGTTTATTCTGAGAAAGGGTTCACAGGCTGCCAAAGGCATCCATGACACACACAAAAAGGTCAGGAACTCTTGAAACAGAGTCTTGGAAAGTTGCTATGGCAAAAAAAAAAAAAATCCATCACCTTTCAGGCAGCCTGGAGATGTGCCTCTTTGAATTTAATTATGCTTGTCTTTTAACAACAGGACCCTTATCTGATACTTTTTCAGTTTGATGAACCTGTAGCCAAAGCTGCCTTTGAGTACTCAAGTCACCTCCAAGCTGCAATGAGCCTTCAGTGGAGGTTACCTTTTTTTTACAGTGCTTAAATATTTTTAGCTCCTCCTGGAGTCCCAGTGCCAACTTCCCCTTTGTGTACCCACATGCAGATTTCCTTGATAACAGCTCTTGCTTTGTGAATTGAATGCTGGGCATTATATATTGTTTTTGCTTGGTGACTTGGGAGGTAGAGAAAGTTGTGGTTTAACAATTGAGGGTGATCTGAACATCTTCCAGCAACATTCCTTACTTTTCAGGTGAGGCCTAGAAAGAGAAGAAGAGTTTCACCAACTAACCTGGGGAGAGGGACAAATGTTTTCCAAACTTGACTGAGAACCCACTAGTTTTGGCCTTGACACCTCTAGCCCTGAACTTTTCCACAGGAAAAGATTCAAAACCTAGATAGACACTAACTCAAAGATTTGAGGTAGGAAGAAAGAAGAAAAAGATTGATTGAAGAAGACAAGATAAGGGAGAATGCTTCAGGGGTCTTATAATTCTGCTCTAGGTCACTCCTGCCTGTCAACCTCAAGAACTAAACTGACCTAATGAGGTGGCTGGTCTAAAAGAGATCCAGTCATCTTACCCTCTATGTCTTGTGGCCCAAGGACTAAAATGAATAGGATTTAGAAGATACGTGGAACAAGGGCTTTAGTCCTAGGGCCTTTGAGCTAGCTTATAGTGGGTAGACACAGACTTAGTTTGTCAGCTCATTTATGGATTTATGGGGGTGGAGTGAGGGCTGAGGGTAAGTATTAAAAAGAAAGGATGGAGGGTGGGACTCTTTTCTTTTCTAGAAAGTGACCCAATGAGGTCAACTTCCTCAATTACTTCTACATTCCATGTAGGGCTTGATGTAGAGATTCCACTGTAGGGGCGAGACCCCTGAAACTTTCCCTGGAGTCAGGACCATGGACAGAACCACACGCCCACCTGAACATCTCACCTGCTAATCTATCTTCTAGCCTGAAATTCTCAGTATAAGAGGCTTTTCTTGTAGACTACATCTTAACTTGCATTTTTGTTCTTGAACAGGTATCATAGGACGTAGAAGTGATTGACAAAGTCTCAGAATTGGAAGGCAAAATCCATCTAGTTCATACCTAAACTTGTACATGAGATGATTTATAAATAATAAAATCATAATAGCTAGCATGTATATAGCACTTTAAAGTTTGCAAAATTCTCTTCATATTTTATCCCATTTGATTCTCACAATAGCCCTGGGAGGTAGGTACTATTATTATTTCTATTTTACAGGTGTGGAAACTGAGGCTGAGAAAGCATAAGTGACTTACCCAGGGTCACACAGCTAGTATCTGAGGCAGGGCTCTATCCACCCTGCCACCCAGATGCCTCTATTTTATCTTATTCACCCATTGTCTTTTGACCCATCTAAGGGTACCAAAGGAATGAGCCATAGGATGAGTCCATTTTCTTGGGTTACTGTAAGGAAAGAAGTTCTCTTCACCATAGCATAGAGCACTGTTCCTTCTAGGGGAAGTCTGGGAGACCTATGCAGGCAACTGACAGCATATAATATACCTGGTATGGTGCCAAGGAGGAACTGGAGGACTATAAGGGTACTGAAGACCAACTGTGCCCAAGGTTAGGTCTACTGACATCTGAGCAGAGCTGAGTAAGCCAAACTCTGGGGAATTTATTAACTTGGATTGTTTAATGGCGTAGTTTATTGTCATTTCTCAAGGCGGAGCTTGTGGCTTTGGGAATGAGATCTAACACAAATAAATTTCTAAGCGTGAGGGACTGACCACACGATTCCTAAATGTGGATGTGTTTTTTGCAGGGAGAGTCTGAGTGTGCCAAAGGAAATGTGTGTCAAAAGGGTGTCACATATATTGCCAAGGGCCAACTTGGCCTCATAATGACAACCTCCAGCTCTTTATTGAATGCCCACTGTGTATAGTTATGTGACCATGGGCGAGTCATTTAACCTTCCCTGAACTTCAGTTTACTCATCCATAAAATAGACATAATAGTACTTGTGCTGCCTACCTTATAGGATTGTAGAAAAGCACTTTATCATCTTTAAAATACCATATGGCTGCTGAAGTCTTCCTCTTCCAATGCTCTAGAATAGCTTGTCGAGTGACCCAGGATTGTTGAAGGCTGTAGCATTTGAGCACAATTTTAGTTTCTTATACCCAGTTGGAAGGGCTCAGAGGTGGACCTCATAAGTGACCAGCAAGACCATCTATTGAGTTCTAAAAAGGTATTAAATTTGTGTTAGCAGAAGGAATACCCACAATGACAAAATCATGAAAATGTTAATCTATACATATAGGGTATTCCAAAAGTCTTAGTTCAGTTTTAGGCTATTATAGCACTAAGACTTTTGGGACATGCTATGTGGGTGTGATCCATTAGCATCCTAGGATCATCCTAGCTTTAGAGCTGGAATGGACCTTAGAGGCCATCTTAGTCCAACCCATTAATTTTACAGATAAAGAAACTGAGACCCAGAGAGGTTAAATGACTGGCCCTTGGTCACACAGTAAAAAAGGCAGGATTTAAACCAACATCTTCTGCCTTCAAATCCCCAAGGTTCATTCCCTTGTACTGTGGTACTCTAATGATCTATATTAGGATCTCTGATTCCCTCCAACAATAAGGAGTTGTTTCTACTTCCAAGGAAGGTGCTCGGTAGACATCTATTGATTGCTATCTCTCATCCCTTTCCTCATGTCCCAGGAAAAAGGACCAGAAGGAGGCCCTGGGAGATAAGATTTTTTTGCATGAGGACAGAGAATGACTATCCCATGCAAATGAAATGCAAAGTAACATGCAAATCAGCAGCTATTCTCCAGCCTCTGACTACAGGTATTTTAGATAACTGAAAAGTGACAGGGTGTTCCCTCTTTACTTCCTGTCTCCCCGTGACATGAGCGGATCAGATTACAGCTGGAGCCAAAAAAATTCCTTGTATGGATCATATTTCTTCTTATTACCCATCATTTCCTCAATCACCATCAATATCAATCAAGCAATCAACAAGCACTTACTTTGTTCCAAGAAGGTAATAGGTACTGTAGATACAAATGCAATGAATGAATGAAACAAAATTTCCTTGCAAGAAACCTCTCCCCTGCTCTTCCTGATGGAAAAAAAAAGTTTTTTTTTTTTTTTGAGCTGAGGCACTAAAATGGTATGTGGTTGAAGACAAAATGGGAAAAGAATGGAGGAGGAAGAAGAAAAAGAAGGGAGAGAGGAAGGGGAAGAAGAGAAATAAGAGAGGAAAGGGGAGAAGGGAATAAGGGAAGGGAGAAAAGAAGGGAGAGAAGAAGGGGAGAATGGATGGGAAGAAGAGGTGTGGGAGGAGAGAGAAGACGAGGGACAAAATAGGGAAAAGAAGAGAGGAAGATTAGAGGTTAGATATTCATCATTGGCTCACACAGATTTAAACATAATAATAAAAGGTAGCATTTATGTAGAGTTTTAAGATTTGCAAAGCACTTTCCAAATATCTCATTGGATCCTCACAATAACTGCAGAAGGTAGGTGTTATTATTGTCCCCATTTTACAGATGGGGAAACTGAAACAGCGAGAGGTTAGGTGACTTGCCCAGAGTGACAGAACCAGCAAGTGTCTGAGGATGACTTTGAACTCAGATCTTCCTGACTCCAGGTTCAGTGCTCAACCCACTGTGCTACCTAGCTGCCTCTCCTGGGGGGAAGCAAAAAGGGAAGGGGGATGGAAAGGGGAAGGGGAAAGATGTAGTGGACTAAAGTGAAAGGGAGGAGGAAGAGGAGGGGAAGAAGAAGAAAGACAATAAGGGAGGAGAGGAGGGATAAGGATCAGTAAGTGGGAAGGAAGGGACTTATCTTTATTACCAACAATAAACTTCTTGGAAAAACAGGGCAGAGGGAAGGGAGGGGAAAGGAAGAGTCCAGCCCTTGGAAATGGGTCAACAGCTCTCACTTTAGGTGAGTGATTAATGAAGAAAATATGTTGTTTTTTGAGAACCTCTTCCCTTTGAACATCACACAAACCTTAGACCTCATAATCTGGCCCTCTGATTTTACAGATGAGGATAAAGACAAGGAGATTGAATAGCCCAAGGACTTACAGTGGGGAGCAGAACCCTGTCTCCTGAGCCGCACTGTGCTTATTTTGTGGTACTACCTGCTGTGGTTCTACAGCAAGGCCTGGAGCTCTCTTCCATAGTCTGTTCCCCTTTGAATGTCTGTGGGGATTCCAAGCCAGGATAATTACCCCTTCCATAATTCCTTAATTGATGGAAGTTTTGTGCCTTCTGTAAACCCATTTTTTAAAAAATAGTATTTTATTTTTTCCAATTATATGTGAAGATAATTTTTAGCATTCATTTTTACTAAATTTTGAGTTCCCAATTTTTCTCCCTCCCTCCTTCCCCTCCCCTCTTCCTAAAATAGTAAGCAGTTTGATATAGGTTATAGATGTGTAATCATATAAAACCTATTTCCATATTAGTCACAGTTGTGAAAGAAGAAACAGACTAAAAGTGAAAAGCCATGTAAAGAATAACACGAAAATAGTATGTTTCTTTTCTTTTTTTTTTTTTTAGGCAATTGGGGTTAAGTGACTTGCCCAGGGTCACACAGCTAGTAAGTGACAAGTGTTTGGTCTGAGGCCACATTTGAACTCAGGTCCTCCTGACTTCAGGGCCAGTGCTCTGTCTGCTGCGCCACCTAGCTGCCCCATGAAAATAGTATGTTTCAACCTGCATTCAGAGTCCATCAGTTCTTTCTCTGCATATGGACAGCATTTTCCATCATGAGTTCTTTGTAATTGTCTTGGATTATTGTATTGCTAAGAAGAGCTAAGTCATAGTTAATCATCACATAATGTTGCTGTTACTGTGTAATGTTTTTCTAGCTCTGCTCATTTCATTTTGCATCAGTTCATACAAGTCTTTACAGATTTTTTCTGAAATCTGCTTGCTCATTTCTTATTGCACAATAGTATTTTATTATATTCATATATCACAACTTGTTCAGCCATTCTTTCCCCAATTGATGGGCATCCCCTCAATTTCCAATTTTTTTGCCACCACAAAAAGAGCCGCTATAAATATCTTCGTACATACAGGTCCTTTCCCTTTTTTTATGATCTCTTTGGGATACAGACCTAGTAGTGGTATTGCTGGATCAAAGGGTATGCAGTTTGGTTGGGCATAGTTCCAAAATGCTCTCCAGAATGGTTGGATCAGTTCATAGCTCCACCAACAATGCATTAGTATCCCAGTTTTCTCACATTCTCTCCAACATTTATGATTGTCCTTTTCTTGCCATATTAGCTAATCTGATAGACGTGAAGTGGTAACTCAGAGTTGTCTTAATTTGCATTTCTCTAATCAAAAGTGATTTAGAGCACTTCTTTATACTGCTATAAATAGCTTTGATTATAAACCCACTTTTGGAAAGATCCAAAGCCCACTGAATAGGATGATTTAGGAGCTGCCCCACCTGGGTATAATGAGGTGGATCAAACAACCCCTGCCCACTGATAAGGCCTGCTGGGGACCGGATACTGGAAGAGTCCAGACTTCCTCTGGAAGGCAGTGAGGCAGTCCTTCAAAATGCTCCAAAGAACAACAAAGGCATTCCCTCTGCCAGTATTAATCACAACCTGTCTAGGCCTTCTCATCTTGTGTAATTCTTGCCCTTGCCCTTCCTGGAAGATACCAGTGTATTCGAAGCATTCCTCTTGGTTTCATGGGTATGGGCCACTCTTGGGATAGCCATCTGTTGTCCCTGATCTGACTATAGGCAGTGAGTGGGGACAGGCTTCCTTGTGCTTGAGCTACCATACTTGGAGCCTCACCACACGAGTGAGGGCCTCTCTACACATGGGATCTTGTCACACATTGTTACCAGCTCAGTTTCTTTCTCTGCCGTACGTTTCTATAGTAAGGGATAGCTCCGGGATCCCTTTCTTACACCATCGTTGGTGATATGCATCACCTTACTCCCACGTGTGTACAGTGTGTCTCTCCTTTGTCTTTAGTGTCAGCCATAATTCTGGTTGTTCCATGATTCGTCACCATTTAGCATTACTAGAGGAATGCCGGTATTTGAAAAGATACTTTTTGTGGTTGAAGGGTTAGGTTTTGTTGTTGTGGTTCTGGTTAGGGAGCAACTTGAGAACCATCTGCAGTTTGCCAGATCAATCAGCAATTATTTATAAAGCCCCTATGATGTGGTAGGTGCCGGAAATAAAAATATGAAACATGAACTGCCTTCAAGGACTTTACATTTTACTAGGGAGATACAATATGTAAATAATAAGAAATAATAATAATAATACCATTTATATATCACTTTAAAATATGGCTTTATTTTATCCTTACCACAACTCTGCAAATTAGGTGCTATTATGATCCCCATTTTACAGAGGAGTAAACTGAGGCAGACAGAGGTTAAGTGATTTACCCAGTGTCACACAGCCAATAAGTGTCTGAGGCTGGACCTAATGTCAGGACTTCATGATTGCAGACCCAGAGCTCTATGCACTGCACTACCTAACTGCCGAAAATATAGACAAAATTAATATGTAGTAACTGTACTGAGGGATGGAGAAACACCAACAATTGGAAGAAATCAGGAAAGTCCTCTTGAAGGACGTGATGGGGATGAGTCTTGTGGGTTACAAGAGGCAGAGATAAGGAAGGAGAACAAGGAGCACAGCCTAGGCAAAGGCATGGAGAGTGAAATGTTCTGTAACAGCAACAGCAGGTAGGCAATTTTGGCTACAGGGCCAAGTGCCTACGGGGCTATGATGTATAATCAACCATGGCAAATAGGCTGGCGCTATATTTACAGTCTGGCTTTAAATCTCATCAGTATTTTAGCCCAGGGATACTGGGGAAGCTTCTTGAGCAAGGGAATGACACAGTCAGACACAGGCTTTGCTAATATCAATTTGACAGCAGTGTGGAGGTTATATCAGAAGGGAAAGTGACTGGATACAGGGAGGCCAGTTACAAGGCCATCATAATCATAATAGTCTAGGCAAGGGATGAGAAGAACCTCCAAGTGTTATCCAGACCTCTTTCTTACTAATATGAAAGAAATAATTCTGTATTCTTTGTTTTGGGCACAGGCTTGCCAGAGACAATATTTTTAATCAAAAATATTCTAATTCTAAGTACCTCTGCCTAGAGGGAGAGAAAAAATGAAAGAGTAAAAATCCATCCTGCTTTTGAAAATCTTTACCACTGCCCCCAAGCCATTTTGGAATTACAAAGTCTAGTATTCCCACACAAAGATAAAATTCCACAATAAGATAAAACTTAGTAACAGAGCTTAGGCAAATGTTTAATTAATAGTATGTTTTAGAGCCAGATGAGGGGGCACACACCCGACTACTGGAGCCGGAGGGGGCTGTGACTGATTGACCTCCTCAGCTCAACAGTTCTGAGCTTCAGTAGGGCTAAAGCCAATTGGAGGTGCACATTAGGAGCAGCACCAATATGAGGAACCCCTTGGAGGAGGGGGTGTCACTAGGCTATCTGAGGAGGGCAACTGGTCCAAGTTGGATACAGAGCAAGTCAAACCTGTGTCAGTCAGCAGTGGGGTTGGGCTTATGAGTAGTCACTATAACGCCAGCCTAGGTGAAATAGTGAGACCAAGTCTTTAAAAAAAAAAAAGATTGTTTTATAAGACAGAACAAAAGTCACGTAGCAATAGTCAATTTTTGACACCTCTTCAACAATTATTTTCCTAAAACCATTCAATTCTTCTTTAACCACTGTCCAACTGGTCAAGGATAAATCAAGAGATGCTTCTATTAGGAGAATTGATCCTTCTTCTTTCTCTTATGTTAATCACTTCAGGGAAGGCTGTCCTTCCAGTTCATTCTAATTATAAATTGGTTGGACTTTCTATAAGAATGATGTAAAGATCCTAAGTGTGGGACGTTGTTTGGACATTTATAGTTAAAGAAAAACTGGTAAGTTTCTCATTTAGAATGGAAAAAGGACTTCAGACTAAAGGACGGTCCTAATGTTATTTTAAAATACAGAGTCTGAAGAGGGCATGGGGAGAATTCAGTGTGCTTCCACACAGCTATTCAGTTTTGGGCCCAGCTCACTGTCTATCTGTGGTTTCTACCCAATATAGAAATTCTGATGAAGTAACTCAATGGATTGCTCATCCCTAATCTGGGCAATATGAATTATTTATTCATTGGAGTTAATTACGTAGGGGGATGACATGATCAGATCTGCACTTCAGGAAAATCACATTAGTGGCAGAATGGAGGATGGATTGGAGTGGGGAGAGAGTTGAGGCCAGCAAATCCACCAGCAGGCTGTTACAATAATCCAGGTGTGAGGTGATGAAGGCCTGTGCCAGGGTGATGGCAGTGAAAGAGGAAGGAAAGGGTGGTACTCCAGAGATGTTGTGGAGATGAAATCAATAGACCTTGGCAACACCTTGGATATGGGTGGGGGGTGGCGGAGTGAGAGAGAGTGAGGAATCCAGGATGACTCCTAGGTTGGCAGCCTGAGGGTCTGGGAGCATGGTGTGGGCCCTCTACAGAAATAGGGAAGATAGGTGATGGGGGCGGGGGGAGTGTTTAGGAAGAAAGAGAATAAGTTCTATTATGGATATATGGAATTTAAAATGTCTAATTGACATCCAGTTCCACATGTCTGAAAGGTAGTAGGAGAGGTGAGCTTGAAGGTCAGCAGAGAGTTTGGGGAAGTGACTTGACTCTCATTAGGAATTCAAGTATAGTGCCAGAAACATTGGCAGATCTATTCTATTTTACATCTATTTGTTGCCCTTCCAGTTTGATTATAAATGATCTTTCGACGATCTGGTTTAGTTAAGTCTCATGCCCAATTATCTGCAGACTCATTTTCCAATCTCTTCTTGTAGTTTTATGAGGCGATACCGTTCCTTATCTTCTATTATACGCTGTGTCAGCTATTGTTCAGTCATTTCAGTTGTGTCTCTTTGTGACCCCATTTGGGGTTTTCTTGGCAAAGATACTGGAGTGGTTTGCCACTTCCTTCTCCAGCTCACTTTACAGATGAGAAACTGAGGCAAACAGGGGTAAGTGACGTGCTGAGGGTCACACAGCTAATAAGTGTCTGAGGCTGGATTGGAACTCAGGTCTTACTGACTCCAGGCCTGGCATTCTGTCCATTGTGCCACCTAGCTATTATATCTATTTCATACATAACTATGAGAAGGGGCCTGATACAGTAGAAAGAAGACTGGCTCTGGGGTCAGACGACCTGGGTTAAAATACTTAGTTCAGTTTCCTCATCTATAATATGCTAGAGTTTGACTAGATGGTCTCTGATTGAGACCTTCCATAGACCTCTTGGTCTGTGATACTACAGCAGATGGATAGATGGATGAGTGTACTGACAACGGGGACAAGGAAGATGGGGGCCTCTGGTTCCTGTGTATTTTGACTTTAAAATGAATTGCATACTGGTGGTATGCAAAGTAATATTTAAACCCTTCTTTGTTCCTAGGAATCCTAGCCTTGGACATGGTAGGCCAATGGGAAGGAGACTCAATCCTTGCCCTGTGCTCCACTTTATCTTGTCCTTTCCAACACAGTCTGCCCCTTCATTACAGCCAGGAGGAAACCATATCTTGCCTATAGAGATTTGAACCTGTGAACCTGGTTCAAACTATGCTCTTCTACCCCACACCCCAAAATTCATTCACTTCTTACCTGTCCTACTGATCTTTCAGGGTGTCCTCTGCGGTATCATCATCCATATCCCTTGCCCTATATTCCTGGGCTCTGTTATGGACTCTAGTCTCTTCTCTCTATATAATTTTTCTTAATTATCTCATCAGTTCTCACGTATTCAGCTGTTATCTCTATGCAGATGAATCCCCAATCAACATCATATCTATCCAACCTTCCCTCTTCTTTCTCCCAAGCTCCAATCCTGTATCACCAAATGCCTGCTAGACATCTCCATATGGATGTCCCATGGGCACCTCAAACTCAACATATCAAAAACACAACTCATCCTCTTTCCTCCTAAAGTCATCCTGGATTCCTCTGTTTCCCTCCTTAATCAACAAGCATTTATTAAGCACTTACTATGTGTCAAACACTGTGCTAGGTACTGGGAATAAAAAGAATACAAAAACATGATCTCTGCCCTCATTTTTAATGGAAGAGAAAGCATGCAAAAAAATTGTGCATGCAAGATATATACAGTGTGAATTGGAAGTAATCTCAGGGGAAAGGCACTTGGAGAAGTTAGGGGAGGAGGTCCAGGAAAGGCCTCCTACAGAAGGTGGAATTTGAGCTGAGTCTGGAAAGAAGGCAGGAGGCAGAGGTGAGGAGGGAGAACATTCCAGGTACAGGGGACAATCAGTAAAATGTTCCATGAATGACAGCAAGAAGGCCAACAAAGCTAGATGGTAGAGAATGTAGAAGGGCATAAAATGTGAGGACTGGAGAGGTGGGAAGGGCCCAGGTTGCGAAGGGCTTTCAAAGCCAGGCAGAAGATCGTGTATTTGTTCCTGGAAGTAATAAACAGCCATTTGGAGTTTATCGAGGGAGGGAATGTGTGGGTATGACATGGTCAGACTTGCATTTTGGGAAGACCACTTGGGCAGTTGAGTGGAAGATGGATTAGAATGGGAGTCTTGGACTAGAGTGGGGAATCTTATCAGATCAATCTCAGCATCTCTTGCATCTCCACCCTTCTCTCTACTCACCTCACAACCACTCTGGCTCAGGACCTCATCAACCCCTAGTCTGTACTGTGTAGGTGGCCCTGCATTCAGTCTCTCCTCTTACTAATCTGTCCTTCACCCACTGTGAAGTTAAAACACAGGTGTATACAAACCACTCTCCAGGCTTAAGAAGCTTCTATGGTTTTATGAAATAGCTGGGGCAATGGATAGAGAGCTAGACCTAGAGTGAGTTCAAATCTGATCTCTGATATATACTAGTATGACCCTGGACAAGTCATTTAACCTCCCTGTGCCTTAATTTCCTCATCTCTAAAATGAAGATAGTATTAGTACCTAAGTCCCAGGGTTGTTGTGAGGATGAAATGACATTATATTTGTAAAGCACTTTGCAAACCTTAAAGTGCTATATAATTAATAGCTATTGTTGGCTTGGGCTTTTTTTTTTATTTCAGTTTTGTTTTTATTTTCAGTTCCAAATTCTCTCCTTCCCTCTCCTCCCTCCCTCAGCCATTGAGAAGGCAAGAAATACAATACTCATTATACACATGATGTCTTGTAAAACATACTTCCACATTACTAGCTATTGTTAATAATAATAACAACAATGATGAAAATAATAAACAACTCCTCTTAGCATTTAAAGCCCTTAACTATCTGGTTCCAATCTTGCTTTCCAGGCTGACAGCATGTTTCTCCCTTAACACACTCCATGCTCCAGCCAAACTGGATCATTGGCTGCTTCCATACCTTCCCTTTCGGTTTCAGGCTTTGCACAGTGCTTGGCATACAGCGAGCGCTGGATAAATATTGACTCATTGACTCCATGCCTGGGATACTCTTTCTCCTCCCTTCCACCTCTTAGAATCTTTTGCTGCCTCCAGCGATGAGCTCACGTACCACCTCAGTACCATCTCCTTGAAGATGCCCTTCTCTATCCCTTCAGTTGTTGTTCCCCCATTTCCCTGTTCCTTCCCCCCTCCCCCATCACACTGTATTTATTTGATGTCCTGTGTTTGTAAGAAGCATTGTGGCAATGCCTTGAATTTGACTTGAAGCTAGGAAAAACCAGATTCAAGTTTTCACTCTGCCATAGATTGTGTGGCCCTGGACAAGTCATTTAACCCTGTTTGCCCCCAGTTTCCTCATTTGTAAAATGAGGTGGAGAAGGAAATAGAAAACTACTCCCATATCTTTGCCAAGAAAACCCCAAAAGGGATCACAAAGAGTCAGACATGACGGAAACTGATTGAACAACAAAAAAAAAGGCTATAGTTACAGAGAAGGTGCCAACCTGCCTTCCTAGTGGGACTTTCCTCACCTGGAAATTCCCTCTACTAATGAATTCACCAGTCCAGTCCTATCCTATAGTTAATTACCTGCTAACTGTTTCTCTCTTCCACCTCTGTATATAGAAGTTCCTCGAGGGCAAAGGTTTTCTCATGTTTGTTATTGTACATCCATCACCTACCATGGTGCTTGGACCATAGCGAGCAGGCAGCACATTCCTGTTGGTTGATTGTTCCCTTGGTTTGTGGCCTGGGGTCAAAGGAAATTGTAAATGGTCCCTGGTTTCTGGCTAAGGAGGTTTGGTTCAATGTTTTACTCTTATGCTACCTCCTTTCTCCGAGACCCCAACTTTTTATTTATTTATTTTTTTTTGTATAGGGGAAGGAAGTGAGTCAGGGAACTGGTACATTAAAGAGATACATTGTAATAACCTTCTAATTGGTCTCTTGGCCTTGAATCTTTCCGGTCTTCCATACAGCTGCCAAGTTGATATTCCTAAAGCATAGGTCAGACCATGTGTCTTTCCTTTTCAGAAAGCTTCGGTGGCTCCCTCTTACTTCTAGGGAAAAAACGTAAACCCCTGTCTGGTGTTTCAAGTGCTTCTGATTACTTCCCCTCACCCTCTTCTACAGGCCAGCCAAAATGGCCTGTTTCTGTACACAAAACTCTATCATTCTCCTCCATACCTTTGCATAGGCTGTGCTCACACTTGAAATGCTCTCCCTCCCTGCCTCTGTCTCTTGGAATCCCTGCCTCCCTTCCTTTAAAGATTGAGTTTCAGTACAATCTCGGGCAAGTGGTTTTTCCGGATCTTCCTAGTTATTAGTTTTCTTTCCATCCAAAAAAAAATCCTTTATCTTTATAAATACATTGAATTTACTTTGTTGTTGTTCAATTGTGTCTTATTCTTCATGACCCCATTTGGGGTTTTCTTGGCAAAGATATTGGAGTGGTTTGCCATTTCCTTCTCCAGCTCATTTGACAGATGAGGAAACTGAGGCAAACAGGGTTAAATAACTTGACCAGGGTCACACAGCTAGTAAGTGTCTGAGGCCAAATTTGAATTCAGAATTCCCAGCCCAGTGCTCTATTCACTGTGCCACCTAGCTGCCCAGGATTTACTTAATTAGTAACATATTATTTCCCTCTATTAGAATGTAAACCCTTTTATAACAAGAAGTTTCTTTTTGGACCTTGTATCCCCAATGCCTAACTAGTGCAGTGCTTTGTACATAGTAGGCACTTTAAAAATGCTTGTTGAAATGAATTTTTGAATGGAATCAGTTCCAGCTCCCTACCTTCCAGTTAGGGAAATCTGCTTTTAGTATGAGGATGCACGGCCAACTTTCTGAGGAGTCTAGGTCACCTGATACAGAGCAGAAACCTAAGAAGCCCTCGCTCTCTTGCACACACACTCTCTTGCACACGCGCTCTCTTGTAGATCCACAGCAGAAGCCTAAAAAGCCCTCGCTCTCTAGCACATGCACTCTCTTGCACACGTGCTCTCTTGCAGATCCTCAGCAGGAGCCTAAGAAGCCCTCGCTCTCTTGCACGCGCACTCTGTTGCTCACGCGCTCTCCTGATCACACGCTCTCTTGCACACGTGTTCTCTTGCTCACATGCTCTCTTGCACATGTGCTATCTTGCAGATCCTCAGAAGGAGCCTGAAAAGCCCTCACTCTCTTGCACACGCACTCTCCTGCTCACCTGAAAGTATGGCCTGATGTGCTTTGGAAAAGGGTTTGAGGGAAAGGGTAACTGAATGGGATTGGGGTTGGGGATATGATGAAAGCAGGACTGAGGAGACAACCTGTAAAAGATAGATAGAAGGGGCAGTAGAGAACATGGGGACAGCATAATAGAGGGGTGCCCATTCCCTGGGTGATATGGTATTCCCATGTCTATGAGAAAGGGGAAGGGAAAACAGGTGGGGACAGGTGAGAACCTGTTGAAACTCAGCTTGCATTTTAAATCCTAACTAGATATTCAGGTTTTGTGTTCCCACCTTTTCCAATGACTATTAAATGAAATTAGAAAATCCCACTGTACTGACTTTTTCCTTGTCACATAGAATCTCTCGTGTCATGTATTTAATAGCCCCAACAATAGCAACTCCAAAAACAAAGTGCTGTTTGCAATCGTTTTCCCTGTAGATTCAAGGGGAATCCCACAAAGGGCTCAGCTGAGGTGGAATGAATGAAAAAATTTCAACATGCTGGAAATTCCTGGCTCCAAACCACATGGGGAGCTTGTGGGACATGGTTAGGGGGTCAAGGGGCAGGTTATATAGTACAAAGAGAGCCTCGATGATTCTAGTGCCTCTACGCTAAAATACAAACTCATCTGACTTCACCCTCCCTTTCTAGGCTGATTGCACATTACTAGGCACCCTGTCATCCCACTTTCCTACCTTCCAGCCAAAGTGCCTGCTTGATGTTCCCTACACATGACATTGTCCTCCCTCTAAACCTGGAATACTCTCTGTCATCATCTCTTGCAAGCCCTGGTTCAGCTCCTATGAGAAATCTTTCCTGATTCCCAAAGTAGTTAACACTACCAACATTCCTCCCTGCCCTCTTCTTTGTATTTTATTTCTTTATATAGAAAGTCATCTAGGTGGTACAGTGGTTAGAGCTCTGGAGTTGGAATCTGGAAGATCAGGGTTCAAATCTTGTCTTGGATACTTTACTAGCTGTATGACTTTGGCTAAGTCACAGCCTCAGTTTCCTCATTTGTAAAATGGGGAATAATAATAGCACTGACCTCATAGGTCTATTGTGAAGATTAAATGAGATAACATATGTAGAACTCATTGCAAACTTTAAAATGCTACATAAGTATTAATTATTAATGTCTATATATACTATCCCCACTCCCACACACCACCCCAGGAGAATATAAGTTCTTTGAATTCAGGGATTTTTTTTTTTGTCTTTGTATTCCCAAGTGTATAGCACCTGGCACATAGCAGGGATTTGTACTTCCAAGTGTATAAAGCAGCTGGCACATAGTAGGGACTTGTATTCCCAAGTGTATATAACACCTGGCACATAGTAGAGACTTGCATTCCCAAGTATATAGTACTTGGCACATAGTAGGAACTTGTATTCCCAAGTGTATAGCAACTGGCACATAGTAGGGACTTAATAAATGCTTGTTGAATTGATTTGAATACAAGGCATGGTCCCTGTCCACAGAGGGCTGACAGTCTAGTTGGGTGCCATGATATTTTGTCTTTGACCTCCATAGTTTCTATTTCCCTAGACTCCTTTTAACTTTAGAGAATCATCTGACACTTTGGGCAGAAAATAGGAGAGGTAGATTGGTACAAGAGCATTGAAACAAAGAAAGACTTTTGAATCCTAGGAAATTCCAGAATTGGAGTAGACAGCCCCCCACCCCCACCCTATTCCTGCTTCCTCGCTCCTCATCCTCTGGATGGTGGCAGTGGAAAAGTCCCCAGATGGGAATGTGGTTGAGGAGGCCCTGTTTGGAGGCTGCCCAGAGGAAAAATCCCTTTCTGATCCAAGAAACAGCAGGAGCCTAGCTCCTGCTTCACACCCCATTCCCCATGACTGTGATTCTGCCCAGGGAGATTCTGTGATAGAAGGACAGGGGGCCTGCCTTCCTTTCCCAACTATGCTACTTTCTAACTATGTGACTCTGGTTAAGAGAATGTTGGATCTGGAGACAAAAGACTCCAAATTTTAGTTCTTGATTTGTACTGCTATGACATGGGGTAAGTCACTTAACCTCCCTGGCTCTCAGTTTCCTCATCTGTAAACAGGGGGGTTTGGATTAGATGACCTCCAACCTCCTTTCCAACTCTAAATCTATGATCCTACTTTCTCTTTATGGGCCTCAGTTTTCCCATCTGTAAACTGAGCGGTTTTGATTAGATAACTTTCAAGGTCCTTTCTAGCTCTAAATCTGTGATGCTACTGTCACTCTCTGGACCTCAGTTTCCTCATCTGTAAAATGAAGGTGAGGGATGAAGGCCATGAAGTCCTAAGACCCTATGAGTCTCTGATTATCTAGAAGTCACTCAGTCCCCAAACCATAATTATCTCTCCCAGTTCTATGTAGACTGAGGTACAGGGTAGAGAAGGAGGATTGCCTAGTACTAGAGAAAGTCACTAGCAATGCACAAGTAGACTGCCGGAAGGCTACATGGGATGTGTCCCTGGGGTGGGAGAAATTTCAGTCTTGGTGCAAAGGAAAGGTTTTTCTGGCTAAAAGCCTCTAAATGACCAGACCTTTGAGTCTTATCAACCCCATCCAGCTGTTTAAGCGCCTTATGGAGGAACTGGCCGTTGCTGTGGAAACTGTGTGTGAGAGGGGTAATGCAGCTGGTTCTCAGTGGAATTGTGGTCAGAGAGGGGGTGGAGGACAGCAGTCTTGGCCCTGATATCTGACAGTTCTCATGGTGCAGGCAAAGAAGTGACCCTGGGCTCCTTAGTCATTCAGTTAATGAGATACAGTGCTAATGCTCTAGGTGGATGTGACCCACAGTTGCTTTCAGGTTAGGGTAATCTGTGGTTTGGAGTGAAGATGGCAGTGAGACAGTTTCAGCCCTCCTTCTCCTTCAGCTCACTGATGCATTGAAGCGGGAACAGCTAGGTGGTGAAGTGGATAGAATGCTGGGCTTGGAGTCAGGAAGACCTGAGTTCAAATCTAGCCTGAGAGATTTCCTTGCTCTGTGACCTTGGACAAGTCACTTAACCTCGGTTTGCCACTGGAGAAGAAAATGGCAAACCACTCCAGTATCTTTGCCAAGAAATCTTTGTCACAAAGAGCTGGGCAACAACTAGCCTTGGGGTCAGAAAGACTTTAGTTTGAATCCTCCCTCAGTCACAACTAACTGTGTGACTCTGGGCAAATCACTTAACTCCTGTTTTCCCCAGCTGTAAAGTGGGAATGATTATAATAGCACCTAATTCACGGGGTTATTGTAAAGATCAAATGAGATAATATGTGTAAAGTGCTTTGGTTTTCTTAGTGCTTTACCCAAAAAAGTTAGCTGTTATTTCATACTTAACTTTGCTGTGGTTAGGTGCCATCTTGGGCCTGAGCAAGAGGGATGGTGTGGGAGAGAAAAGACTGTCAGGGGAAAAAAAGCCAGAGTTCTTTCTGGTCTGTTCACTTAGGGTCATAGATTTAGAGCCAGAAGGGACATCCTGCTGCCCTCATGGTCGTCTTGGCTAACAAGAAGGATTAAGTTTTTGAAATTAAGATTGCCCAGGGTCACAGGTGTTCTGGTCAGAATTTGAACCTAGATCCCTTGTCAAATCTATCACTCTTATCCTCCTGTTCCTGATCACTCAGCTTTCTCTAGGGGTGAATCAGAAAGGGCAGGAAGTTTAGGTTGAGAGAAGTCAGGGATAGAGGAGGAGAGGTAGAGAGAAGACCAAGTGGAGGACGATCAGACTGTGGGGGGAGAACTGGACAGCAGATGAATGCAGCAGATGAATACCTCAGGAGGTGAGTCCAAGCTTCAGGGGGTGAGTCTGCAAGCAGGCTAGGGACAGAGAACATACGGGACAGGGCTGTTTCCTTTCACATTTGTCTGCCTGCTGCTTTGCACAATTTTTTTCCTGTCTAGTGAGGACACTAACCCTACCATTGCAGACTGGCATTTCATGCATGACTTTTGTTCTTAGAGTAGCCCTGAGAGAGAGGACTTGAATTTAGGTCTTCCAGACTCTGAGGTTAGCTCTCTAGTTCCTACACCTTCTGGCCCTCACTTTGCACATTAATAAATGTACCCACTCCAGCTTCCAGCCAAACTGGCCCCAGACCTCTTTACCTTACACAGCATTCCACCTGTCGCCCATTCCTGGAATGCCCTCCCTTGTCACCTCTGATTCTCTGAACCCCTAGTACCCTTCAAGGCTCAGCTGAAGTCCCATCTCCTGCAAGAGGCCTTTTCTGATTCCACCTAGTTACTAGTGATTCCCCCACTATTAACTTTGTATATAATTTGTATTTGGGTATTGGTGTTCATTGTATTTCCCCTCCCTCTAGACTATAAGCTGCTTGAGGGCAGGAACTGATTTTGATTTTGTCTTAGTGCCTAGAACAGAGTAGGCATTTATTCTTGTCAAACTGAATTGAATCAAACTGTTATTGCTGTAACAAGTCAGCCTTGGATTGCTCTTTTTTCTGACACTAATTTTTTAGGAGGGGTTCTTAGATTTGATAGATTTCTAGGGATCTGAGAATGAAGAGGGGGCAAATTACATCTTTATTTTCACTAATCTCTAACTGAAATTTAGTGTTTCCTTCAATTGTTTAAAAATAGTATTCTGAGGAGTCCATACTATGTTTTATATGATAACACATGTATAACCTATTTTGCTTGCTTTGATTGCTTGCTGTTTTGGGGAGGGGGAAGAGAAGAGAGAGGGAGGGAGAAAAATTTGGAACTCAAAACCTTATTTAAAAAAAAAAGAATTCAGAGGAGTCCACAGGCTTCACTAGATTTCCAGTCAGGTCCATATTATTGCAAGAAAGGTTAAAAACTTCTGTTCTACATTATACACAGTAACAGCAACATTGTGCAATGATCATCTGTGATTGACTTAGCTCTTCTCAGTAATACAATGATCCAAGACAATTCCAAAAGACTTATGATGGAAAATGCTATCCACATCCAGAGAAAAAACTGATGGAATCTGAATGTAGATCAAAGCATACTATTTTCACTTTATTTTTTTCATGGTTTTTTTCCTTTTGCAAACTGTAATTTTTTTTGCAAATTGTATCTTCTTTCACAATATGACTAAAATGGAAATATGTTTTACATGATTGCATGTATATATATACATATAGGTGTTTTATATATATATATATAGGTGTTTTATATATATATATATATATATAAAACACCTATATCAATTTGCTTACTGTCTTAGGGAAAGAGAGAAGGGAGGGAGGGAGAAAATTTGGAACTTAAAATTTTATAAAAAATGAATGTTAAAAATTGTCTTTACATGTAATTGGAAAAAATAAATAAAATACTATAAAAAAAAACCTGTTGTAGAGACTGAAGGGATTTTCCCATTTTATAGATGGTGAAACTGAGACTTCCTGACCATAGGGTTAGTAGCCTCAGGGCTTAAAGTTCCTCAGCAAGTTTCCAGGGTAACTAAAATTAGAACCCCTGTCCCAATTGCTACCCAGCTCCACCTTGCTAAGCTCTAATATCTGACATCACAACTAGAAGTTATCCTACACATTCATAGGTACACTCACTCTCTCAAGCTCATGCCTGTTCTTACATGTTTCAGTACTCACTGCTTCACATTTTCCCATATTCACTTAGTCAACATTTGACTCATGTTTATTTTATACCTATTATACACAAGGTCTTGTGCTGAGTTCTGAGTGGGATAAAGATAAATAAGGTAATGTGCCTGCCCTCAAGGAGCTTATAGTCTAATAGGAAGGTAAGATGAGAGGATGGAAAAAAATATTAGCAATAAAAAGAGGCAAAGTTGTACAAATGAGAGGGGTTATGGAGGGTTGGGAGAGAGAGACTGTTGAGATCTGTTGAGTTGTAATTTGAATTAGGCCTTGAAGAATGGAAAGAGTTTATAAGAAAAGATTAAGGAGAGGAGGCATTGAGTAGTGGAAAGAATGTTGGCCTAACTGGGCTTAATATTAGGAAGCCTGGGTGGAAGGCAGAGGGGTTGAGTAGAAAGTACATATGTATTTGGATTCAAAAGCCTTAGGTTCAAATCCATAACCTCCTAGCTCTCAGCCTCAGTTTCCTCATCTGCAAAATGAGCAGGTTGGACTAGATCAATCAGGTCCCTTCCAGATCTGAATCAGTGGTTCTATGAGTCCTGGTTCTCCCCTTATTAGCTCAGTGATTGAGCATAGTCTCTGAATCTGGGTTTCTTTACCTGTATAATGAGAATACTGATGCTAATACTGGACCTGTCTCCTTCACAGGCTTGTTGTGATGCATTTTGGAAAACATTTGGTAAACTTTAAAAAGCTTAGTTATTAACAAAGAAGTCATGGAATGGAATGAAGTGAATTACTGGCAGAGGTTAGATATGGCTTCTTGGGGGAACAATGGTAGGTCTGTCTGTCTTAAGGGGCCAGCTAGAAAGGCAGATTGGGGCCAGGCTGCTGTCAGCAGCAGATTAGGGTCAGGTTATTAGCAGCAGCACCTAGGGTTCATTGAACATCTGCTGTGCTCAGGGCATTTTGTTATATATTGAGATGTAATATAGCCCCTACCTCCGTGGGGCTTACACTCCAGTAGGGGAAGCAGGTAACAGTACAACATGGCGGGTCCTTAGTGCCAAGTGAGGTCTATATAATGGAGGACCAAGTAATCCTTGTAGGCTGGGGGATGAGGGTTGGAGTGGAGGAAGGCTTCCTAGAGTTCTTCACCTGGGCTTCAGAGGATGTAGAAATACAGAAGAAGAGGGGTATGATGGGATTATAGATCCTAGATAAACAATAGATAGGAACATACTCTATAGATAGATTATAGAAGTGACCTCATCTAGTCCAATGCCTTCATTTTGCAGTTGAGGAAATTAATTAGTAATTAACTTAGTAACTAAATGGCATAGCAGGGATTTGAACCCAGGTCCTAGGAGTCTAAATCCAGCTTATTTTCCCTTGTATCATGCAGAATGCATCCAGGGAAAGGGGTTAAGCAAAAGGATAGAGTTGGAATGCACAAGGCAAGCTTCAGAGACACTAAGGCAGTATGGCTATTAGGAAGGAGTAGGAGAAAAGGCTGGAGAGATCACTAAAAGTCTGGATTGCAGAGGGCCTTGAATGCCAAATTCAGGCATTTGGACACCCTTCTATAGGCCAGTCATCCAGGCTAATAAGTATCTATTAAACACTAACTTTGTGCTAGGCATTGTGTAAATCCCTGGACTCACGGAGCAGGGAAGTGACATCACGAGACCTATATTTTGGAAAAAACCACCTTGGTAGCTTAGCAGAGGGTGTGTTATAGTAGGGAGAGAACTGAAGCAAGGTAACGATTTAAAAGGCTATTATAGGAACTCAGGCAAGGAGAGATGAGGGCCTGAATTAGAGTTGTGGCTGTGTGAGCGAAGACAAATTGTGAAGATAAACAAGATTTCCTAGTGGATTGGGTATGTATGGTGAGAGAGAGAGGCCAAAAATGATGAGTTTTCTAGCAAAGTTGTCAGCCTCACTCTTTCCTCCAATCATGGAAGTCCAGTGAAAAGACTGGCGATGACCCTCAATTCAGTGGGTGACCTTGGTCTTTCTAAATTAAGGTCTTTCCCAGGTCTCAGTTTGTCTGAGCAATGCCCTTTCTTTTTCTTTTTCTTTTAATAATACTTTATTTTCCAAACAATTTGTAATAATTTTGTTTAAAGTTTTGAGTTCCAAATTCTATCCCTCCCTCCCCTCTCCCCTCTCTGAGATGGTAAGAAATCTGATTTAGGTTATACATGTGCAATCATGTAAAGCAATTCCATATTAGTCATTTTGTAGAATTAAACTTGAACAGGAAAGAAAAGGAAGGAAGAAAAAGAAAGAAAGAAAAAGAGAAAGAAAGAAAGAAGGAAGAAGAAAGAAGGAAAGAAAGAAGGAAAGAAAGAAAATGAAAGATAGTATGCTTCGATCTGTATTCAGATGCCATCAGTTCTTTTTCTGGAAGCAGCATTTTTCGTCGTGAGTCCTTTGGGCTTGTCTTGGATCACTGTATTGCTGAAAATAGCTAAGTCGTTCACAGTAGTTCATCATACAATATTGCTGTTACTGTGTACAATGTTCTCCTAGTTCTGTTTACTTCACTCTGTATCAGTTCATGTGAATCTTTCCAGGTTTTTCTGAAATCATCCCCCTCACCATTTCTTATAGCACAATAATATTCCATTACAACCATATACTACAACTTGTTCAGCCATTCCCCAATTGATGGGCATCTCCTCAATTTCCAATTCTTAGCCACCACAAAAAAGAGCTGTTATAAATATTTTTGTACAAATAGGTTGTTTTCCCTTTTCTTTGATTTCTTTGGGAAACAGATCTAGTAGTGGTATTGCTGGGTCAAAGGGTATGCATGGTTTTATAGCCCTTTGGGTGTAGTTCCAAATTGCTCTCCAGAGTGGTTGGATCAGGCAACACTCTTTCAATGACTAAGGGCTAGGTAAGAAGAATTGAGTCAAAAGATGGCCTAATTTACCATAACAAAAATATCAGTCAAAGTTTCTGGCCAGAACAGAAAACAATTGCTTATAGGCATTACGAGTATGGTGGCACTCTAAACGGTGACAAGGAAATTTGGAAGGGAGGAAGTTCTTTGAGGAAAAAAATGAGTCTGGATGTGTTGTTTGGATCTCTATGCGGCATCTAATTCAAAATATCTAAGGGACAGTTGGAGATGCGTGTCTTTAGCTCAGCACAGAGACTAGGGACAGATCTATAGATCAGGGATTCATTTCCATAGAGATGATAACTGAACTCATGGGAACTGATGAAATCACCAAGTAAGATAGTACAGAGAGAAAAGAGAAGTGGGACCAGGACAGTTCCTTGTGGGGCACTCACAGTTAGTAGGTGAAGAACCAGCAAAGACAGCTGACAAGTGGTCAGACAGCTAGGAGGAGAACCAGGAGAAAGCATTTATATGAAAACCGAGAGAAACATCCATAAAATGATCAACAGTGTCAAATATCAGGGAGAGGACAAGGACGATGATGATTGAAAAAAAGGCCATTAGATTTGACAGTTAAGAGATTACCGGTAACTTTGGAGAGAGTAGTTTCAGTTGAATGACCAAGTTGGGAGCCAGATTGCAGAGGGTTTAGAAGAGAGTGAAAGGAGAGAAAGTAGAAGCAGCATTGTAGACTGCTTTCCCATGGAGTTTAGCCATAAAAAAAGGAAGGAAATACACAATAATAGCTAGTGAGGATGGTTGGATTAAGTAAAGATTTTCTTTGAAGAATGTGGGAATCATATTTGTAAGCAGCAGGGAAAGAGCTGGTAGATAGGAAGAGATTAAAGTTGAGAGAGAGAGAGAGAGGGGAAGAGAGAGAGAGGAAGAGAGAGAGAAGAAGAAGGAGAGAGAGAGAGAGAGAGGAAGAGAGAGCGAGAGAGAAAGAGAGAGCGAGAGAGAGAGAGAGGAAGAGAGAGAGAAGAAGAAGAAGAGAGAGAGAGAGAGAGGAAGAGAGAGCGAGAGAGAGAGAGAGCGAGAGAGAGAGAGAGAGAGAGAGGGAGAGAGGGAGAGAGGAGGGGGGGCAATGTGCTGGAGAAGCTATGACGGGATGGTATCAAAGGTGCCTGTGGAAAGGTTGGCCTTAGCAAAGAAAAGGGCTACACCTTCATCTGAGACCAAAGTGAAGGAGATAGTAGAAGGAGATCTGTCTGAGTGACTCAAAATGAGGAGGAAAGATTGTCCTTGTTGAATGATCTCCATAGGTGATGGGAAGCTTTTGATGGACTTTCAGCAGGAAGGTGACATGTTTAAGTGAGGTTTTAAATAAAATTTGAAGGTGGTGAGTAGAAGGCATTGGAGAAGAGAAAGATGTGAAGAGGGTAGGGGTGGGAACCTAGTTTATAAATTATTTAGGAATAAGTGGTTGCTAAGGTCATGGAAGAAACTAGTGTTCACCGCGCTAAAAACAAACCCCAAACCCAACAGCCTTTGAACTTGACAAGCATTAAACTAAATGGGCATTTCCATATACACAGTGTAACAGAAGAAGATTGTACATGAAACTGTGGAAATCTTATATACAACTTGTTTTTCTTTCAAATATAATAATAAATTCAACGTGCAACTTTCAGTGTTCTTTCTGGCCTTCTTTTCTTTTCTGTTTGGCTACTTGTCTGAGAAACTTGGTGGTGAAAGGAAGGAGGAAAGTGGGAGGGTAGTTTGAAGAAACTGAGGTCCACATGACTTGCTTAAAGTCACATAGGTGAGGGAGAAGTGATTCACTTGCCCAGGTCCTCTCACTCCGGATCCAACACTCTTTCATTACAACTTGTGTTTATAGACACGATTCAAGACAACAAGTATCTATTGAATGCGTTTTTGTTGTTGTTCAGCCATTTCAGTCGAGTTGGATTTTTCACAACCTCCTTTAGGGTTTTCTTGGCAAAGATACTGGAGTGGTTTGCTATTTCCTTCTCCAGTTCATTTTACAGATGAGGAAACCGAGGCAAACAGGGTTAAGTGACTTGCCCAGGGTCACACAGCTAGTAAGTGTCTAAGGCCTAATTTGAATTCGAGTTTTCCTGACTTCAGGCCCAGCTCTCTATCCACTGTATCACCTAGCTGCCCCTACTACGTGCCTAGTTATGCCAGAGACAAGTGTTAAAAACTGGAGATACAAAAGCCTGCCCCTAGGAAGCTTACATTCTACTGGGGGAGGGAGAAAACAACATGTAAACAGTTCAATAAATATCAATAATAAATTCAATAAATGCAGTTATTTGAAGGAGAGAATTGGTAACAACTAGAAGGGACCAGGAGAAGTTTCTTGTAGGGCCTCACTCTTGATTGGCACCTTGAAGGGAACTCAAGATTACAAAGCATAGAGGTGAGGAAAGAGTGCATTCTAGGTTGAGGGCATGGACAGAAAGTAGATTTTCCTCTACTGTGGACAGCAAGGAAGCCAGCTTGGATGGACCAAAGAGTGTGGAAGGGGAGAGATAGGAAATCAACTGGGAGGCTGGAAGCAGACAATAAAAGGCTTTTAAATGTCAAATAAAGACTTTGTATTTTAGCCCAGAGGCAGTGGACTCCATCAGTCAATTGACAAACATTTATTAAGCATTTCCTATGGGCCAGAGGATACAAAAACAAAGACTCTAACAATCTCTTCTGTCAAAGGAGCTAATGCAAAGCTTTGAATGCCAGGTTAGGGATTGGCTCCAGAATGTCTCTCAAAGTTTTTGAACCAGAAATGGTGGCAGTTGGGTATTTCAGGAAGATTAATTTAGTGGCACTGTGCAAGGCCGAATAATAGGCAAGGAAACTAGTTAGCTATTTGGAGTGGAATGGATTAGAAGGAAAAATCAATAGGAATTAGTGACTGGTTAAATTGGAGGCCTGGGAGAAGGAGATAATATAACTTTGAAGTATCTAGCCTGGAAAACTAGGAGGAGGATGGCAGACATAGGGAAGTTTAGGTGAGAACTTTAATAGTTGTCTGTGATGTATTTCGTTATAAACAGGTTGAGTTTGTGACCAGACACATGAATTTGAAGCCAGAAGGGAATTTGAAGATTATCTTCTAGATCAGGGGTGGGAAACCTGAGGCCTTGAGGTCACATATGGCCCTTAGGTCCTCAAGTACGGCCCTCTGAACAAATCCCATTAATAAAAGGATTTGTTCTGTAAAACTTGGACTCAGTCAAAAGGCCACACTCAAGGACCTAGAAGGCCATATGTGGCCTCAAGGCCACAAGTTCCCAACCCCTATTCTAGATCAACCCCTTAATTTTGCAAATGAAGAAACTGAGGCCCAAGGCAAAGCTGGGTTTTTACTCCAAGTTCAAATTCACTTTTCACTGGATGCAAAGAAATATTCATCATGCAGCTAGAGATTATGGGACAGGAGGTCAGAACTGGGGATTTGGGAGTCATAGCCTCATAGGGTGATAGAGTGAGGGCTGGAAAGGACCTCAGAGGTAGTCCAACCTCCCTCTGGTGGGGGAGGCAAAAGGAGAAAGTGGAACCCTTGAAGATGACAAAAAGAATAACAGAGAGATAAGGGAACCCTGAAAGTTAAGAAAAAGAGAATGGCAGAAAGACGGTGAGGACTAGGTGACTAGGAAATTATCGGTGAAGCTGGAGAAAGCAGTTTAATGAAGGCTAGGGGATGGAGGCAGAAACGGGCTTAGAAAGAGTTCAGGCGCGAGTGGGTGAAGAGGAAGTGGAGGCAGCTTTCACTCCCACTCACACGCTCATTTGTATACTCACTGCATTCCAATTCTCTCTCACACTCATTGAACATTAACGAACAGCTCATTCGAAAGTAGATGTTCCACTGGAAAATCTTCCCTTTCACCCTCCAGCAGCTCAAGCCCCCTGGGGGGGTGGGGGGGGGTGTCATGTGTGTTGTTGTTTGAGGTATCAGAGGGAATTCAGAGATGTGGCAGACGGGAATGAATAAATGAAGAAAAGTATTTATTGAACTCTTACTGTACGCCAGATATTCTGCTAAGTGCTGGGGATACAAATAGAAAATTAGAGAGTCTCCCATGCTCAGTCTAAAGGGTAAGAGAATGTATATTTGCAAGTAGAATGGTAAAGTCCAGTGGTCATTAGGATCCAGGAGTAAGGCGGATGGTAATGCATTTTATGGTCATTTGCATTAATAAAACCACATCTGTTTGCATTAGTAAAACCATACCTGTTTCTGATTTTGAATCATTTGATGGTGCCAAGAACTTTTGTTCCTATCATCACTTGAATGTTGCTATTCATTCATTTCACAAACATTTATTTAGGGCTTGCCATGAATAAGGCACTCTGCTAAACTCTAGGCATACAAAGATAAATGGACACAGATCCTGCTCTCGAAGAACAAGTGGAGAACAGGACATAGAGAGGAGTCTAGTTTTCCTGGACTGTGAAAAGAAGCAATGGAAAAATAAGTTGGAACCTTATTGTGAAGGGCCTCGAATGCCAGGAACAGACATTTATTTTGATTTTGTAGGTGATGGGGAGCATGAGTTGATTGATTTTGAGTAGAGAAGCTGTGAGGAGAGACATGACAATGTTAGAAGGTTTCAAAAGGAAGAAGCCTTGGGCAGCAGAGTGAAGACTAAGATGCAGAGTTCCTTTGTCTGAGCTCTTCTTTTTCTGACCAGATAGATTTTCCCCTAATTTCCGTCTTCTCTTGAATGCTTTTTTTCCTTTTTCTCTTCCTTCTTTCCTTTTCCTTCTTCTTGATAAGATCACAGGATCAGGGATTTAAAGTTGGAAAGGACCTTACAAGCCACGAAGTCTAAGCTTCTCATTTTGCAGATGAGTAAACTGAGGCACAATGCAGTTGGACTGGAGGATTTCCAAGTTCCCTTCTAATAGGATATTATAAGGCATTTATATGTTGGACTTCAAGTTAGAAAGACTGGAATCCAGATCCTGCCTCAGACATTTACTAGTTGTGAGATTAGGCAAGTCACTTAACCTCTGTCGCCTCAGTTTCCTCATCTATCAAATAGGGATCATAATAGCACCGACCTCCAAGAGTTGTGAAGATCAAAAGAAATAATGTTACATGAGGCCCTTTGCAAACCTTAAAGTGCTATACAAATACTAACCATCATCATTATTCTTAATATAAAGTCCTTGCAGGTAAGGAAAACTTCATTTGGGGAACAAGTGGGTGGCTCAGGGGATTGGCCTGGAGTCTGGAACACTCATCTTCCTGAATTCAAATCTGACCTCGGACACTTACTAGCTGTGTGACCCTGGACAAGTCACTGAACCCTGTTTGCCTCAGTTTCCCCATCTGTAAAATGAGCTGGAGAAGGAAATGGCAAACCACTCCGGTGTCTTTGCAAAGAAAACCTAAATGGGGTCATGGAGAATAGTTAGACATGACTGAAATGACTGAACAATCAAAAAAAAAAATTCAGATCCCCCATTCCTTAAATGTAATGGGCCCTTAATAATTGCTACAATTTAGAGATTACAGATTCAGAGCTAGTAGGAAACGCTAGCGGCCATCAAATCCAACCCCTCATTTTATAGATGAGAATACTGAGGGTAGGAGAAGTTAAATAATTTGCCCAGGGTCATACGACCAGCAAGCATCAGGATTTGAAGTCAGGTCTTCTTGGAATGAATGAATGAATGAGTGAATGAATGAATGAATGAA
Organism: Vombatus ursinus; assembly: GCF_900497805.2. Classification (NCBI taxonomy): domain Eukaryota; kingdom Metazoa; phylum Chordata; class Mammalia; order Diprotodontia; family Vombatidae; genus Vombatus; species Vombatus ursinus. Next base: position 14,902,173 of record NW_020954575.1, on the reverse strand, counting down.
TGAATGAATGAATGAATGATTGAAAATTCTTTCCCTTTTCTTTTAGAAGCATAACTATCTTTTCTTTCTACCTTATGGACTAACTAACCTCTCTTATTTTCTTCTTCTTTCTCCAGGACCCAAACCTGACATTGCACACAGACAATCCAGACCTCACCCCCTGCTTCCAGAACTCTCTGCTCGCTTGGGCCCCTTGCATCTACCTCTGGGCCTCCCTGCCCTGTTACCTGCTCTACCTCCGGCGACGAAACCAAGGCTACATCATCCTTTCTGGCCTCTGTAGACTCAAAACGGTCAGTGATTTAGAGAAGGGTGCCCTTGGATAGGGGAAAGTCATCGTCTGGCTGCCGATGTCTTGGAGTGGAAGAGAAATTCTATTCTAGGCCCTAATTTCCATAGTTGCTACGCCAGTGTCTCTAGATCCTCACTACTCTTCCCCCCTCCCTGTCCTGGCCCACAGTAATTGGCAAGATGCCTTTTAAACCCATAGTCAATTGGGAAACTCCCTGTATGAGGAAGCTGAACCAAGTTCCTCAATGCTTCACCCCCAGCCTGGGTCTTCTCAGCCCTATAATTCTCAGGCTTGGATATAGACTTGGTGGTTGATTACTGCCGTATCCTAGTGGATTCTCCTCTGGGTCAGCAGCAGCTCCTAGCATATGGTGGCAGCCTTCCTTTCTTCAACCCCTTTAATCCCAAAGGAAGGTTTCCACTTCCCCAGCTCCCTGCCCCTGTCCCTATCCCTGCCCCTGCCCCGCCTCCACAGTGCCTTCATCTCTTGGTAGGCAGTTGGTGTCCTACTCTGGTGTGTGACATGGGCTGATCTCTTCTACTCCTTCTCTGGCCTGGTGAGGGGCTCCATCCCAGCCCCCATCTACTTTGTGACTCCCCTCATCTTGGGGGTCACCATGGTTAGTGTGGGACTCTGGAAGCTTGGGAGAGGGGAGGCAGGCTGGCTTTGGTGTTCGGGGAAATCTAGTGCCTCTGGAAGGGTGGTAATGACATTGCTAGTGGCAACCTGGGGCAAGATACTCATGACTTTGAAACACTTATACTGGGTATACTTGAGGACCTCTGGGAAGGGAGAAGTGGTGACACCAACACTTATTTACATATTGTTTTTCCTTATAGAATGTAAGCTTCTTGAGGGCAGGACTTTTTCATTTTGTGTGTGTGTGTGTATACATACACATATACACATACACATATACACATATATACATACATACATAATATACACATACATACACATATACACACACATATATATCCAGTGCCTCACACTGACACTTAGTCGGTACCTAATCTGTGCTTGTTGGTTGATTGATCTAGCCCAGAGGCTCCTCCCCTCCCATCTTCCCTTTAACTCCAAAAGAGATTTGGGGGGTCATGGGGATAGGGGGTGATAAGGATGCCCTCTGGCAGCGGGAGATTAACCTACACTGCCACATGCAGTGCCACATGCAGCGGATCCATGTGTCTGTCCTCTCTTTTCCTCCCCTCAGCTCCTGGCCACCCTGCTGATCCAGTATGAACGGCTGCGGGGTGTACGATCCTCTGGCATCCTGATCATCTTCTGGTTCTTGTCTTGTGTCTGTGCCATTGTCCCTTTTCGCTCCAAGATCCTCATTGCCTTGGAAGAGGTATAGTGTGTGTGTAGGGGGATAGGTCATGTCTGAGTTCCCTGGAGGAGTGACCCCTTGGGAACATCACAATGACTCCTCAGTTGGGGACTCCTATTATCACATATGGGCAGCTAAGTGGGACAGTGGACAGAGCACTGGGCTTGGAATCAGGAAGACTGAGTTCAAATCTGGCCTAAGACACTTATTAGCTGTGTGACCCTGGGCAAGTCACTTAACCCTATTTGCCTCAGCTTCCTCATCTGTAAAATGAACTGGAGAAGGAAATGGCAAACCACTCTAATATATTTATCAAGAAAACCTCAAAAGGAGTCATGAAGAGTCAGACATGACTTAAAATGACTGAACATCATCAAATATTCAGGGAGTGGTGAGAAAATAGAGCAGGAGGGACCATCTTTAGAAAGGGAAAGCAAGGTTGGGGCAGGGTCTGGATCTGGGCTCCGACGAGAACAGCCACAGGTATACTCATAGACAATCTCCTTCCTCTTCATAACCTTGCCTGTCCCTAACCCCTTGTCTTCCACAGGGTGAAGTCAAAGACACATTCCGTTTTACTACATTCTATATATACTTTGCCCTTATAGTCTTCTCGCTCATCCTTTCCTGTGCCAAGGATAAGCCACCTTTTTTTTCACCCTCTGTCAATGTGAACCTTGTAAGTGATTGGGAGAGATGGTGTTGAGAGGGAAGATGGAGTTTGGGGAGTTGTACCTTGGGTTCATTGAGTCATTTTCCCCAGTATGCTCTTTCCCTAATGTTTCAGAGGTGTTGGGAGGGAGGTGGAGTTTGGAGAGTTATACCTTGGATTCATTGAGTCATTTTCCCTAGTATGCTCCTTCGCTAGTGGGTCAGAGGGTATGTGGAGGGTTGTGGGGGATAAAGAACTTATCCCTAATCCCTAACTAGAAGGAAGGGAAAGGGTATTAGGCATTGAGTGACCCAAAGGGTAGAGACTATGGGAGTTGGTGGTAGTGGTCACTCCTGCTGTGGGAACAACCTAGACTCCTTTAATTCCTTCCTCATCACCTCCATCTCTGCCTGCTCAAACCCTGGCAGAACTCTTGCCCAGAGGCCAATGCTGGTTTTCTCTCTCGTCTGACCTTCTGGTGGTTCACTAAGTGAGTTGACTTCTCTTGACGTTGGTCTCTTGAGGGTGGGGGCTGGAAACCCAAAGAACTGATGTGGTCTCTTTGGCCTGGGGGCCATATGCTTAATTTGTTCGCAACCTGTCACCCCAAATATAAGATAGAGTCCAGCTCAGGGAACCATGTCTATGACTGGGGCTCACCACCAATCTTCAGCCCCAATCTGCAGGGCTAGCTGCAAACCCTGAACCTGGCTAGAGGTAGCACATGCCCTCAGGTCAGATGTAGAGGGATAATTAGCCTGGCAAGGCCATCGGCAGTGGGTACATTGGCCTTCAACAATCTGGCTGGTTTGTCATCTTCCTTGACTGAGCCTCACAGTCAGATCATCAGGTGGTAATTATGCCTTTGACCCTCGAACTGGTAGCGCATTTTCTCCAGTTCATGGAAAAGAAGCCTGTGCTCCTGACCTAACACACCTTCCATGATCTAACTACCTCTAACCCGGATATGGGGCCCAGGGAAGTGCAGCCAAAGCTTGAATCAGATTGAAAGTTGGCCAGGTTTCCTTGTGTTAGGTGGAGGTGGGGTAAGATAAGGGACCAAGCAAAGGATTGAGGGCTAGATGACCATCCTGTTTCCCTCAGTGACCCTATGACCAGTTCTTGGATAATAGGTCCACCATGAAACCCTTCTCTCCAGAGTCCTGTGCCCACTGAAACCTGAAATACTGTTTTAGGGAACTACCACTAACCAAGGGCAGAATCCCATCTTTCTCCCTGTGAGTGACTCTGTCCCCCTCTGCCCCTTCCCCTTCTCTCTAGGATGGCCATCCTTGGGTACCGACGGCCTCTGGAGGAGAAGGATCTGTGGTCTCTGAATGAAGAAGACTCTTCGAGAGTTTTGGTGCTTCGGCTGCTCAAGGAGTGGGAAAAGCAGAGAGTACAGGCCAAACAGTGAGGAAGCCCTTGCCTCTTGGAGAGTTGAAGTCAATAGCTAACAAACATTTACTGCAAGCATTTATTAAGTGCTTGCTTTGTATGAAGCAGTGCTACGTGTAGGGTAAAAAGGAGGGAAGGGCCGTGATCCTCAGGAAAGTCAGTTGGCTCCTTGGTAGTAGAGCCTGCTTCCATTCCTTCCTTAGGTACCCCTCCCTTAGGAGGCTAGTTGCATTTCTAAAATGCCTATTCCTTCTTAAGCCTGCCCTTTATGGTCATTTGAAATAGAATTTGTTGGCTAGCTCTCCTGAGTAAAAGGTCCCCCCACTCCTCTAAGAATAGTTCCTGCCCCTGAGTCCCCTGAGTCCCCTGAGCCTGGAGTCCTAGTGACCTCATTGGCCACTTCCTTTGACCTCAGGTCAGGGAGGGAGGCTAGACTCTCAATATTCCCTCAGAGAGGAAGGTGAGTCCCAAGAACAGGAAGGCTCTCCACTTCTTCACTGATTTATATTTTACGTCCTGTCTCTGGGCCTCAGCTTCCTCATTTGTGAAAAGAAGTTAATCTCTAAGGATCCCCGGTGCCAGTCTTTAGATACTTGATCTGGAGACAGGAGAGTGGATCCGGTGACTTTCTAGGCCAGGGGCTCTAGCCTTTTTTGTTTCCTGGACTCCTTTAGCAGTTTGATGAAGCCCAGAGACCTCTTCTCAGAATCATGTTTTTAGATAGTTGAAGGAAATAGTGCATTAGAGTTAGAGTTTAGTGAAAAATGAAGATATAATTTTTTTACCATTCAAGTTCACGGATCCCCAGAAATCTATCCATGGAATCCTTGATGGGTATGTTGGGGGTGTGGGGTATCTGTGGATTCCACATTAAGAATTATTGGTTTAGACCAAGATGGCCATCAAAAGGGCAACAAGGAATTCAGGAGTCTGTCCCCTAGATATTTGCCCTGGCCAACTCATCAGGCAAAAGAGATAAGCGTTCATAGACCTCCCCTTCCTCTGGCCCTTTTCAGCCCCAGCACTGCATACGCGTCCTGTCTCCCTGCTCCCATCTGGCTGTGGTTTTCACACTCTTCTTTGTGCCTCCTCCTCCATCCCTCCATCCTCTCCTAGGCCTGGGGCTGGAAGTCTTTTAAACTCAAAACTGCCTTCTGTTGATTGGCTGTTGGCCTAGCCTGAGATACAGGATTGTCAGCAGAATCCCAGCTCCTGTGTTTCTGAGTCTTCTGAACGTCATACCCTGCCTGCACCCCTCCCCCCACCTCCAACAAATGGTCACCCTTCCTGCTTTGCTTCCTCCCACACACCCCCACATCCCCCATCCATCACAACTTCCCCCTTCCCAGCTGCAAATCTGCCTCTTTGGGGCCTCAGCAAATGAGCTGAAACCAGGTCCTCTTATCTTCCCTTGTGATTAAGAAACCATTTAGAATTTGTACTACTGGCGGGCACACAGCAACCTCCCCAGAGCCAGCTGGGTGTGTAGGAAGGGACTGTAGCTAATTCTTCCCCCAACTTTCTTTATCCCATCCCATCTCAGGCCCAGAGAGGTTTAGGAATTGCTGGGAATTTTGGTTTTTCAGTTTGGGGGTAGGGGGAAGAAGGCCAAAATATGAGAGAGTATGGTGGAGATGGAATCTCTATCCCTGATAGATCTGCAGCTGGGGTCCCAAATCCAATTTATTCTTGTACATTGGAGAATTAACAGTCCCATTTTGCCTGGGGAGAGGTCACCTCTGAACAGGACTGCCCCAAATCTGGGTTTGAGAGAAGAACAAGTGCTTTCCTCAATAAAGACCCACCCCCCCCC